>NC_056446.1:37182664-37185164 GCF_018296145.1 Oncorhynchus tshawytscha
GATGAACAACTAATCAAATGGCCACCAGACTATTTACATTAACCCACCCCATTCATTTTGTACACTGCTGCTACTAAATGTTTATAATCTATGCATAGTCACTTCACCCCCACCTACACGTACAAATTACCTCTACTAACCTGTACCCCTGCACACTGACTCAGTACCGGTGCCCCCTGTATATAACCTCCACACTGACTCGGTACCGGTGCCCCCTGTATATAACCTCCACACTGACTCGGTACCGGTGCCCCCTGTATATAACCTCCACACTGACTCGGTACCGGTGCCCCTGTATATAACCTCCACACTGACTCGGTACCGGTGCCCCCCCTGTATATAACCTCCACACTGACTCGGTACCGGTACCCCCTCCACACTGTATATAACCTCCACACTGACTCGGTACCGGTGCCCCTGTATATAACCTCCACACTGACTCGGTACCAGTGCCCCCTGTATATAACCTCCACACTGACTCGGTACCGGTGCCCCTGTATATAACCTCCACACTGACTCGGTACCGGTGCCCCCTGTATATAACCTCCACACTGACTCGGTACCGGTGCCCCTGTATATAACCTCCACACTGACTCTGTACCGGTGCCCCCTGTATATAACCTCCACACTGACTCGGTACCGGTGCCCCCTGTATATAACCTCCACACTGACTCGGTACCGGTGCCCCCTGTATATAACCTCCACACTGACTCTGTACCGGTGCCCCTGTATATAACCTCCACACTGACTCGGTACCGGTGCCCCCTGTATATAACCTCCACACTGACTCGGTACCGGTGCCCCCTGTATATAACCTCCACACTGACTCGGTACCGGTGCCCCCTGTATATAACCTCCACACTGACTCGGTACCGGTGCCCCCTGTATATAACCTCCACACTGACTCTGTACCGGTGCCCCCTGTATATAACCTCCACACTGACTCGGTACCGGTGCCCCCTGTATATAACCTCCACACTGACTCGGTACCGGTGCCCCTGTATATAACCTCCACACTGACTCGGTACCGGTGCCCCTGTATATAACCTCCACACTGACTCGGTACCAGTGCCCCTGTATATAACCTCCACACTGACTCTGTACCGGTACCCCTGTATATAACCTCCACACTGACTCAGTACCGGTACCCCCTGTATATAACATCCACACTGACTCTGTACCGGTACCCCCTGTATATAACCTCCACACTGACTCAGTACCGGTACCCCTGTATATAACCTCCACACTGACTCTGTACCGGTACCCCTGTATATAACCTCCACACTGACTCTGTACCGGTACCCCTGTATATAACCTCCACACTGACTCTGTACCGGTACCCCTGTATATAACCTCCACACTGACTCTGTACCGGTACCCCTGTATATAACCTCCACACCTGACTCCCCTGTATATACCGGTGCCCCCCTGTATATAACCTCCACACTGACTCTGTACCGGTGCCCCCTGTATATAACCTCCACACTGACTCGGTACCGGTGCCCCTGTATATAACCTCCACACTGACTCGGTACCGGTACCCCTGTATATAACCTCCACACTGACTCGGTACCGGTACCCCTGTATATAACCTCCACACTGACTCTGTACCGGTGCCCCCTGTATATAACCTCCACACTGACTCTGTACCGGTACCCCTGTATATAACCTCCACACTGACTCTGTACCGGTACCCCTGTATATAACCTCCACACTGACTCTGTACCGGTACCCCTGTATATAACCTCCACACTGACTCAGTACCGGTACCCCTGTATATAACCTCCACACTGACTCTGTACCGGTACCCCTGTATATAACCTCCACACTGACTCTGTACCGGTACCCCTGTATATAACCTCCACACTGACTCTGTACTGGTGCCCCTGTATATAACCTCCACACTGACTCTGTACCGGTACCCCTGTATATAACCTCCACACTGACTCTGTACCGGTGCCCCCTGTATATAACCTCCACACTGACTCTGTACCGGTGCCCCTGTATATAACCTCCACACTGACTCTGTACCGGTGCCCCTGTATATAACCTCCACACTGACTCTGTACTGGTGCCCTGTATATAACCTCCACACTGACTCGGTACCGGTGCCCCTGTATATAACCTCCACACTGACTCTGTACCGGTGCCCCTGTATATAACCTCCACACTGACTCTGTACCGGTGCCCCCTGTATATAACCTCCACACTGACTCGGTACTGGTGCCCCTGTATATAACCTCCACACTGACTCTGTACTGTTACCCCCTGTATATAACCTCCACACTGACTCGGTACCTCCACACTGACTCGGTGTACCCCCTGTATATAACCTCCACACTGACTCGGTACCGGTACCCCTGTATATAACCTCCACACTGACTCTGTACCGGTGCCCCTGTATATAACCTCCACACTGACTCTGTACCGGTACCCCTGTATATAACCTCCACACTGACTCTGTACCGGTGCCCCTGTATATAACCTCCACACTGACTCT
>NC_056446.1:37187664-37307664 GCF_018296145.1 Oncorhynchus tshawytscha
TACTCAGTAATTTGTTGAAGCACCAACGGTGCACCAATGGATTACGGCCTCGAGTCTTCTTGGATATGAAGCTACAAGCTTGGCACACCAGAGTTTCTCCCATTATCCTCTGCAGATCTTCTCAAGCTCTGTAAGGTTGGATGGGGATCGTCGCTGCACAGCTGTTTTCAGGTCTCTCCAGAGATGTTAGATCGGGTTCAAGTCCAGGCTTTGGTTGGGTCACTCAAAGACTTGTCCCGAAGATACTCCTGCATTGTGTCAGCTGTTTACTTAGGGTTGTTGTCCTGTTGGAAGGTAAACATTCGCTCCAGTCTGAGGTCCTGAGACCTGAGCATACTTTGCACCATTCATCTTTCCCTCGATCCTGTCTAGTCTCCCAGTCCCTGCCGCTGAAAAACATCCCCACAGCATGATGCTGCCACCACCATGCTTCACCGTAGGGATGAGGCCAGGTTTCCTCCATACATGACGCTTGGCAATCACGCCAGAGTTCAATCTTGGTTTCGTCAGACCAGAGAATCTTGTTTCTCATGGTCTGAAAGTCCTTTAAGTGCCTTTTGGCAAACTACAAGTGGGCTGCCATGTGCCTTTTATTGAGGAGTGGCTTCCATCTGGCCACTCTACCATAAAGACCTGATTGGTGGAGTGCTGAAGAGATAATTGTCCTTCTAGAAGTTCTCCCATCTCCACAGAGGAACTATGCAGCTCTGTCAGAGTGACCAATGGGTTCTTGGTCACCTCCCTGACCAAAGCCCTTCTCCCACAATTGCTCAGTTTGGCCAGGTGGCCAGCTCTAGGAAGGTGGTTTCAAACTTCTTCCATTTAAAAATGATGGAGGACACTGTGTTCTTGGGGACCTTCAATGCTGCAGAAATGTTTTGGTACCCTTCCCCAAATCTGTGCCTCGACACAATCCTGATGATCAATGGCAACAGAATACACCTGAGCTCAATTTAGATTTTTTAAATTGTAATACATTTGCAAAAATGTCTAAAAACCTGTTTTCACGGGGTATTGTGTGTAGATTGATCAGGAAAAATGTATATTTAATACACTGCTCAAAAAAATAAAGGGAACACTAAAATAACATCCTAGATCTGAATGAATGAGATATTCTTATTAAATACTTTTTTCTTTACATAGTTGAATGTGCTGACAACAAAATCACACAAAAATTATCAATGGGAATCAAATTTATCAACCCATGGAGGTCTGGATTTGGAGTCCCACTCAAAATTAAAGTGGAAAACCACACTACAGGCTGATCCAACTTTGATGTAATGTTCTTAAAACAAGTAAAAATGAGGCTCGGTAGTGTGTGGCCTCCACTTGCCTGTATGACCTCCCTACAACACCTGGGCATGCTCCTGATGAGGTGGCGGATGGTCTCCTGAGGGATATCCTCCCAGACCTGGACTAAAGTATCCGCCAACTCCTGGACAGTCTGTGGTGCAACGTGGGGTTGGTGGATGGAGCGAGACATGATGTCCCAGATGTGCTCAATTGGATTCAGGTCTGGGGAACGGGCGGGCCAGTCCATAGCATCAATGCCTTCCTCTTGCAGGAACTGCTGACACACTCCAGCCACATGAGGTCTAGCATTCTCTTGCATTAGGAGGAACCCAGGGCCAACCGCACCAGCATATGGTCTCACAAGGGGTCTGAGGATCTCATCTCGGTACCTAATGGCAGTCAGGCTACCTCTGACGAGCACATGGAGGGCTGTGCGGCTCCACAAAGAAATACCACCCCACACCATGACTGACCCACCGCCAAACCGGTCATGCTGGAGGATGTTGCAGGCAGCAGAACATTCTCCACGGCGTCTACAGACTGTACCGTCTGTCACATGTGCTCAGTGTGAACCTGCTTTCATCTGTGAAGAGCACAGGGCGCCAGTGGCGAATTTGCCAATCTTGGTGTTCTCTGGCAAATGCCAAACGTCCTGCACGGTGTTGGGCTGTAAGCACAACCCCCACCTGAGGACGTCGGGCCCTCATACCACCCTCATGGAGTCTGTTTCTGACCGTTTCAAATCAAATCAAATCAAATTTATTTATATAGCCCTTCATACATCAGCTGATATCTCAAAGTGCTGTACAGAAACCCAGCCTAAAACCCCAAACAGCAAGCAATGCAGGTGTAGAAGCACGGTGGCTAGGAAAAACTCCCTAGAAAGGCCAAAACCTAGGAAGAAACCTAGAGAGGAACCAGGCTATGTGGGGTGGCCAGTCCTCTTCTGGCTGTGCCGGGTGGAGATTATAACAGAACATGGCCAAGATGTTCAAATGTTCATAAATGACCAGCATGGTCGAATAATAATAAGGCAGAACAGTTGAAACTGGAGCAGCAGCACGGCCAGGTGGACTGGGGACAGCAAGGAGTCATCATGTCAGGTAGTCCTGGGGCATGGTCCTAGGGCTCAGGTCCTCTGAGAGAGAGAGAGAGAGAGAGAGAGAAGAGAGAGAGATTAGAGAACGCACACTTAGATTCACACAGGACACCGAATAGGAGAGGAGAGGTACTCCAGATATAACAAACTGACCCTAGCCCCCCGACACATTAACTACTGCAGCATAAATACTGGAGGCTGAGACAGGAGGGGTCAGGAGACACTGTGGCCCCATCCGAGGACACCCCCAGACAGGGCCAAACAGAAAGGATATAACCCCACCCACTTTGCCAAAGCACAGCCCCCACACCACTAGAGGGATATCTTCAACCACCAACTTACCATCCTGAGACCGTTTGAGCAGACACATGCACATTTGTGGCCCGCTGGAGGTCATTTTGCAGGGCTCTGGCAGTGCCCCTCCTGCTCCTCCTTGCACAAAGGCGGAGGTAGCGGTCCTACTGCTGGGTTGTTGCCCTCCCACGGCCTCCTCCACGTCTCCTGATGTACTGGCCTTTCTCCTGGTAGCGCCTCCATGCTCTGGACACTACGCTGACAGACACAGCAAACCTTCTTGCCACAGCTCGCATTGATTTGCCATCCTGGATGAGCTGCACTACCTGAGCCACTTGTGTGGGTTGTAGACTCCGTCTCATGCTACCACTAGAGTGAAAGCACCACCAGCATTCAAAAGTGACCAAAACATCAGCCAGGAAGCATAGGAACTGAGAAGTGGTCTGTGGTCACCACCTGTAGTACCACTCCTTTATTGGGGGTGTCTTGCTAATTGCCTATAATTTCCACCTGTTGTCTATTCCATTTGCACAACAGCATGTGAAATGTATTGTCAATCAGTGTTGCTTCCTAAGGGGACAGTTTGATTTCACAGAAGTGTGATTGACTTGGAGTTACATTGTGTTGTTTAAGTGTTCCCTTTATTTGTTTGAGCAGTGTACATTTTAGAAACGTAACAAAATGTTGAAAAAGTCATGGGGTCTGGATACTTTCCGAATGCACTTTATATACAGTATACATTATATATGTAGTATATATTTAGTATTTTATATACAGTATGCATTATATATGTAGTATATATTTAGTATTTTTTTTACTGCAACCTCCAAACACAGGAGGACTCAGGAGCTCTCAATGAGGGTAGATAGCCTTCTGCTGCCTGCTGCCGCTCTGCTAATCATCAGATAACTTCCTGACTGATGTCTTGAGATGTTGCTTCAATATATCCATATAATTTCCCATCCTCATGATTCCATCTATTTTGTGAAGTGCACCCGTCCCTCCTGCAGCAAAGCACCCCCAAAACATGATGCTGCCACCCGCATGGTTCACAGTTGGGATGGTGTTCTTCGGCTTGCAAGCCTCACCCTTTTTCCTCCAAACATAACGATGGTCATTATAGCCAAACAGTTATATTTTTGTTTCATCCGACCAGAGGACATTTCTCCAAAAAGTACGATCTTTGTCCCCGTGTGCAGTTGCAAACCGTAGTCTGGCTTTTTTTATGTTGGTTTTGGAGCAGTGGCTTCTTACTTTCTGAGCGGCCTTTTAGGTTATGACGTTTCTTCAGCCTCAGGAGGCTGAAGAAATTCGGCTTGTCACCAAAAGCACTCACAAACTTCTACAGATGCACATTCGAGAGCATCCTGTCGGGCTGTATCACCGCCTGGTACAGCAACTGCTCCGCCAACAACCGTAAGGCTCTCCAGAGGGTAGTGAGGTCTGCACAACGCATCACCGGGGGCAAACTACCTGCCCTCCAGGACACCTACACCACCCGATGTTACAGGAAGGCCATAAAGATCATCAAGGACATCAACCACCCGAGCCACTGCCTGTTCACCCCGCTATCATCCAGAAGGCGAGGTCAGTACAGGTGCATCAAAGCTGGGACCGAGAGACTGAAAAACAGCTTCTATCTCAAGGCCATCAGACTGTTAAACAGCCACCACTAACATTGAGTGGCTGCTGCCAACACACTGACTCAACTCCAGCCACTTTAATAATGGGAATTGATGGGAAATGATGTAAAATATATCACTAGCCACTTTAAACAATGCTACCTAATATAATGTTTACATACCCTACATTATTCATCTCATATGTATACGTATATACTGTACTCTATATCATCTACTGCATCCTTATGTAATACATGTATCACTAGCCACTTTAACTATGCCACTTTGTTTACATACTCATCTCATATGTATATACTGTACTCGATTCCATCTACTGTATCTTGCCTATGCTGCTCTGTACCATCACTCATTCATATATCTTTATGTACATATTCTTTATCCCCTTACACTTGTGTCTATAAGGTAGTAGTTTTGGAATTGTTAGCTAGATTACTTGTTGGTTATTACTGCATTGTCGGAACTAGAAGCACAAGCATTTCGCTACACTCGCATTAACATCTGCTAACCATGTGTATGTGACAAATCAAATTTGATTTGATTTTTAACTGTGGATAGAGATACTTTTGTACCTGTTTCCTCCAGCATCTTCACAAGGTCCTTCGCTGTGGTTCTGGGATTGATTTGCACTTCGCTGTGGTTCTGGGATTGATTTGCATCTCTCGGAACGCGTCTCCTTCCTGAGCGGTATGACGGTTGCGTCATACCGGTCCCATGGTGTTTATACTTGCGTACTATTGTTTGTACAGATGAACGTGGTACCTTAATTAAGGTGTTTGGAAATTGCTCCCAAGGATGAACCAGACTTGTGGAGGTCTACAATTTTTTTTCTTGACGTTCCGGCTGATTTCTTTTGATTTTCCCATGATGTCAAGCAGAGGCACTGAGTTTGAAGGTTGGCCTTGAAATACATCGTACAGGTACACCTCCAATTGACTCAAATTATGTCAATTAGCCTATCAGAAGCTTCTAAAGACATGACATCATTTTCTGGAATTTGCTGTTTAAAGGCACAGTCAACTTAGTGTATGTAAACTTCTGACCCACTGGAATTGTGATACAGTGAATTATAAGTGAAATCATCTGTAAAAAACTGTTGGAAGAATTACTTGTGTCATGCACAAAGTAGATGTCCTAACTGACTTGCCAAAACTATAGTTTGTTGACAAGAAATTTTGGGAGTGGTTGAAAAACGAGTTTTAAATGACTCCAACCTAGATGTATGTAAACTTCTGACTTCAACTGTACAAATAAACATAGCATTATTTATTTTTTTGTAATTATTTTTTATCCAACCACAGGAGCCCACTCTCAATGTTCAAAATACACCAGAGAGCATCATTTAGCAACAGAGGAGCAATAGTTTCTCCAAAAAATAACGGTAGATTTGGTGTTATCACAATCAAATAGAGGTAACTTCCAAAATAAAGGAAACACCAACATAAAGTGTCTTAAAAGGGTGTTGGGCCATCACGAGCTGCCAAAAGAGCTTCAATGAGCCTTGGCATTGATTCTACAAGTGGACCTAAACCATGCCAGGACAATGCACCCCACACAATAACATGTACTTTGTATCCCTCATTTACTCACGTTTCCTTTATTTTGGCAGTTACCAGAATGCCTACAATCAGGCTTTGTGGCCATAGACATATAATCCTTAGAAGGGTTTTGGAACCTTTTACCCTGGCAATTTGACTGCTAAACTCAAGCCATGGCTGCCAGTCCTAACTTGAATTGGAACTGCCATCTATGGAGTATATTTCTATGGTTGTTTGCGGCTGTAGGTTTTCCTTTTGCAGATTCCAAAATGCAATCTCGGAAATACGTGCAGTTTGGAAAGCAAATGACTACGCTGAAAAGAGAAGGCTAATCTGTATGTAGAACCAATAGAAACAATTTCTTATCAACAATTATTAGCGAGCAGCAGCACTGATTTTCACAGTAACTCATTTTGAGGTAGGCTATTGCCACTAAGAGCGCATCGGCCATCACCGTGAGTACCCTTCATCTTCATCATTAGGTGTGCCACTGGAAATTGCATTTAGTTTCTTACTGTAGGCGATCATTTATTCCCTCCTAATAATCTGTGTTGCTGCTTCATTGGCCTGGGCTATAGAGCCCCACAGCAGAGGTGTCGTAATACCCATAAAACCTAGCAGTCAAACAGGGAAATGGTTCCAATCATTTTTCCACCATTCATGTTTCCAATAGGGAATTTTAGAGACACTTAAAATAAGGACTGTGTTTCATGTAGGCTTACCCTGGCCTGATGTCTTGATAGCCATGTAAATATCTGTCGGACTAGGTGACTTTTATCAATATATTTGGCTCTATTTACTTTCAGATTCTAAAATGCTAATTAGTAGACATGCAAGACTTCCAATCCCTTTAAGCTCCTGAACTCTAGCTGACCCTTTTGCTAACAGGTATTGTGTCAATTTAAAACTTGCACAAAACAATTCACAGAATTGTCAATTTAAAGAAACGTTGGCAATTTATTAATTACTACATTCAGCTAACATCAGATAGTTAATCCAGAGACTCTTCCTTTTGCCTTGATTTGGCAGTCTCGTCCAGAGCATCATGGCATTTGTAGTTCTTTATGACAGCCACATTAGCAGCTAATTAGCGTTTCATTTTGGAGGCGGTAAATACAGGAGAATATGCTGATAAAAGTCACCTTGTCCTAGAGAGATTTACATGGTAATCAAAACATCACGCCAGGGTAAGCCTACATGAAACACAACCCTTGTTTTAAGTGTTTCTACAATCCTATAAAAAAAAAACAAAGCCTGGGGATCTATGATTTCTTAATCCGGCCTTGCACATGCACATGCATGCATGTACGTATACAAACACACACAGACACATAGCCGGCAATCTTTCACTGGCAGTTCATTTCTCTCTCTCACTGTCTCACTCTCTCACTCTCTCGGTCTCTGTCTCTCTCAGTCTCTGACTCTGTCTCTGTCTCTGTCTCTCTCTGTCTCTCTCTCACTGTCTCACTCTCTCGGTCTCTGTCTCTGTCTCTCTCTCTGTCTCTCTGTCTCTGTCTGTCTCTCACTGTCTCTGTCTCTGTCTCTGTCTCTGTCTCTGTCTATGTCTCTGTCTCTGTCTCTGTCTCTGTCTCTGTCTCTCACTGTCTCACTCTCTCGGTCTCTGTCTCTCTCTGTCTCTCTCTCTCTCGGTCTTTGTCTCTCGCTGTCTCTTTCTCTCTCTGTGTGTCTCGCTGTGTCGCTCGGTGTCTCTCACTGTCTCTCTCTGTCTCTCTCCCACTCTCAAACTAGAGCAAAACACATAATCTATCTGTCTCGGCTGTCTCTCTCCGCCACCCAAATGGGCCCTGAGATCATCTCTCTGTCTCAGCTGGCTCTCTCCACCACCCAACTGGACCTTTAGATCATCTCTCTGTCTCAGCTGGCTCTCTCCACCACCCAACTGGGCCTTGAGATCATCTCTCTGTCTCAGCTGGCTCTCTCCGCCACCAAACTGGGCCCTGAGATCATCTCTCTGTCTCAGCTGGCTCTCTCCACCACCCAACTGGGCCACCGTGGGAGAGCTATCACACAGGATAGCACACTCCTACCCCTCGCCGCTCACCGCTTAAAACAGGCAGTGTTAATATGCAAATGTATGCAAGAAAATCAAAACACAGAATGGGATTATGAATAATTACGGTACATTTTCTGGAATTGAGTTTTTCCTTGACACAATTACTTTATTGAGGAAATGCAACAGTGAATGGGTAATTGTCCGGTATCCAGTAGTGAAAAACAACTTAGTCCTGGACTGGTGGACACAGTATGGGGCACTAGAGTCAAAGTTCTCCCTGCTTTATTACTAAATATTCTACTTTTATGGTGGTTTCCACATACATTACAGTCACACTATAAAACAAGGGTTTTATGGCACCTCTATCACCATCTACAGGTACAGTAGCCAACATGGCCCATCTATCTCCCCCTATAGTAGCCAACATGGCCCATCTATCTCCCCCTATAGTAGCCAACATGGCCCATCTATCTCCCCCTATAGTAGCCAACATGGCACCTCTATCTCCATCTACAGGTACAGTAGCCAACATGGCCCATCTATCTCCCCCTATAGTAGCCAACATGGCCTCTCTAATTCCACCTACAGTAGCCAACATGGCCACTCTATCTCCATCTACAGTACAGTAGCCAACAGGGCCACTCTATCTTCATCTACTGTAGCCAACATGGCCACTCTATCTCCATCTACTGTAGCCAACATGGCCCCTCTATCTCCATCTACTGTAGCCAACATGGCCACTCTATCTCCATCTACTGTAGCCAACATGGCCCCTCTATCTCCATCTACTGTAGCCAACATGGCCACTCTATCTCCATATACAGTAGCCAACATTGTGCCTCTATCAGTATGCCGATCTACAGTAGCCAACATGGTCTAAATCTACAGCATAGCAGCCAACATAGCCCCTCATTCACCAACAACATGGCCCTTCTACCACAATCTAACAGTATAGTAGCAAACATTGTCCCTATATCTCCATCTTCAGTAGCCAACAAGCTCCCTCTATCTCAATAGTAGCCAACATAGCCCCTATTTCACCATCAACATGGCCCCTCTACTACAATATAACAGCATAGTCCCTCTATCTCCATGGTCCCTCTATCTCCATCTACAATACCCAACATGACCCTCTATCGCCATCTACAATACCCAACATGGTCCCTCTATCTAAATCTACAGCATAGCAGCCAACATAGCCCCTCTTTCACCATCAACATGGCCCCTCTACTACAATATAACAGCATAGTCCCTCTATCTCCATGGTCCCTCTATCTCCATCTACAATACCCAACATGGCCCCTCTATCTCCATCTACAATACCAAACATGGCCCCTCTACCTCCATCTTCAATACCCAACATGGCCCCTCTATCTCCATCGACAGTATAATAGCCAACATGGCCCCTCTATCTCCATCTACAGTATAAAAGCCAACATGGCCCCTCTATCTCCCCCTATAGTAGCCAACATGCCCCCTCTATATCCCCCTATAATAGCCAACATGGTCCCTCTATCTCCCCCTATAGTAGCCAACATGGCCCCTCTATCTCCATCTACAGTACAATAGCCAACATGGTCTCTCGATCTCCATCTACAGTATAATAGCCAACATGGTCCCTCTATCTCCATCTACAGAATAGTAGCCAACATGGGTCCTCTATCTCCATCTACAGTACAATAGCCAACATGGTCCCTCTATCTCCATCTACAGTATAATAGCCAACATGGTCCCCCTATCTCCATCTACAGTACAATAGCCAACATGGTCCCTCTATCTCCATCTACAGTACAATAGCCAACATGGTCCCTCTATCTCCATCTACAGAATAGTAGCCAACATGGCCCCTCTTTATCCATCTACAGTAGCGAATATTGCCCCTCTATTTCCATCAACAGTTGCCACAGGCTACTATAGAGTAGGTTGAGAGAGAAGGCATGTTGAATACAGTAGATGGAGATAGAGGGGCCATATTGGCTACTGTACTGTAGATGGAGACAGAGGGGCCATGTTGGCTACTGTACTGTAGATGGAGATAGAGGGGCCATTTTGGGTAATGTAGATCTACAACACCAGTGTTTTGTCAGTAATTAGCGCAGTGACTAGCCTATAACAGTAGCGTTTAGTACCAGTGTTTTCTCAGTAATTAGCGCAGTGACTAGCCTATAACAGTAGCGTTTAGCACCAGTGTTTTCTCAGTAATTAGCGCAGTGACTAGCCTATAACAGTAGCGTTTAGCACCAGTGTTTTCTCAGTAATTAGCGCAGTGACTAGCCTATAACAGTAGAGTTTAGCACCAGTGTTTTCTCAGTAATTAGCGCAGTGACTAGTCTATAACAGTAGCGTTTAGCACCAGTGTTTTCTCAGTAATTAGCGCAGTGACTAGTCTATAACAGTAGCGTTTAGCAACAATGGTCCAGAGATGTACGCCTGGTGCTCTAAATCTATCCGTGCATCAGCCTGGTGGCACACTGCCAGCTTTGATACTCTGATACCAAGCTCCTGCCTTTCACCTCCACGAGAAGACAAATAGAGGAGAGAAAGGGAGGAGACGGGAGGGAGGGGAATAGAGAAAGGAAGATGCCATGACTTATGGTTTGATAGTTTGAGTGATAGCGAATGTAGAATTTGACATAAAGAGCCTTCAGAACGTGTTCACACCCCCTTTTCCCACAATACCCCATAATGTCATAGTGGAATTTTGTTTGCAGAAAACTTTAGAAATTAAATAACAATGAAAAGCTGAAATGTATTGAGTCAGTAAGTATTCAACCCCTTTGTTACGGCAAGCCTAAATAAGTTAAGAAGTAAAGGTGTGCTTAACAAATTGCATAATAAGTTACATGGACTCACTCCGTGTTCAATAATAGTGGTTAACATGATTTGTGAAGGACTACCCCATCTCTGTATTCCACACATACAATTATCTGTAAGGTCCCTCAATCGAGTAGTGAATTTCAAGCACAGATTCAATCAGAAAGACCAGGGAGGTTTTTCAATGCCTTGCAAAGAAGGGCATCGATTGGTAGATGTGTAACAAAAAATCAAATTAAAATAAAAGGAATATCCCTTTGAGCATTGGGACTTCATTAATTAGAGTTTGGATGGTCTATCAATACACCCAGTCACTACAAAGATACAAGCCTTCTTCATAACTCAGTTGGCGAAGAGGAAGGAAACTGCTCAGGGATTTCACCATGAGGCCAACAATGATTTTAAAACAGTTACAGAGTTTAACGGTTGTGATAGGAGATAACTGAGTATGGATCGACAACATTGTTGTCATGTCCTGATCTGTTTCACCTGTCCTTGTGCTTGTCTCCACCCCCTCCAGTTGTTGCCCATCTTCCCCATTATCCCCTGGGTACTTATACTGTACCTGTTTCTCTGCTTGTCTGTGGCCAGTTCGTCTTGTTGTCATGTCAACCAACATTTTGTCTCAGCTCCTGCTTTCCCCCAGTCTCTCTTTTTTTCGCCCTCCTGGTTTGACCCTTGCCTGTCCTGACTCTGAGCCCGCCTGCCTAACGACTCTGCCTGCCCTTGATCCTGAGCCTGCCTGCCATCCTGTACCTTTGCCCATACTCTGGATTACCAACCCCTGCCTGACCTGACCCTGAGCCTGCCTGCCGTCCTGTACCTTTGCCCACTACTCTGGATTACCGACCCCTACCTGCCTTGACCTGTTGTTTGCCTGCCCCTGTTGCTGTAATAAACATTGTTACTTCAACACCGTCTGTATTTAGGTCTTACCTGAAATGTGATAATTGTAGCTACTCCACAAAACTAACCTAATTGACAGAGTGAAAAGAAGAAAGCCTATACGGAAGAAAAGAGTCCAAAACCTGTATCCTGTTTGCAACAAGGCACTAAAGAAATACTGCTAAAAATGTGGCAAAGAAATTCACTTCAGACCTGAAAGAAAGTGCTACGTTTTGGGCAAATCAAACACATCACTGAGTACCACTCTTTATATTTACAAGCACGGTGATGCCTGAATCATGTTATGGGTATGCTTGTCATCAGCAAGGACATGGGAGTTTTTCAGGATTAAAAAAATGGAATGGAGCTAAGCACAGGCAAAATCCTAGAGGAAAACCTGGTTTAGTCTGCTGTCCCCCAGACACTGGGAGATGAATTCACCTTTCAGCAGGACAATAACCTAAAACACAAGGCCAAATCTACACTGGAGTTGCTTACCAAGAAGACAGTGAATGTTCCTGAGTGGACATGTTACAGTTTTGACACAAATCTGCTTGAAAATCTATGGCAAGACTTGAAAATGGCTGTCTAACAGTGATCACTAATCATCAACAATCTACTTGACAGAGCTTGCATAATTTCTTATAGAATAATGGGCCAATACTCTACAATCCAGGTGTGCAAAACTCTTAGAGACTTACCCAGAAAGCCTCACAGCCTTAATCACCGCCAAAGGTACTTGTACATAGTATTGACTCAGGACTGTGAATACCTATGTAAATGAGATATTTATGTATTTCATTTTCATCACATTTGCAAACATTTCTAAAAACATATTTTCACTTTGTCATTATGGGGAATTGTGTGTAAAAAAAAAACGATTTAATCCATTTTGGAATAAGTCTAGGGGTATCTAACATTTGGAATAAGTCTAGGGGTATCTAACATTTGGAATAAGTCTAGGGGTATCTAACATTTGGAATAAGTCTAGGGGTATCTAACATTTGGAATAAGTCTAGGGGTATCTAACATTTGGAATAAGTCTAGGGGTATGAATACTTTCTGAAGGCAATGTATCTTTTAGATGGGGATGATGAGTGAACATTAAGAGAGGAAGAAGAGAGGAGGAAGAGAGGAGGAAGAGAGGAAGAAGAGAGGAGGAAGAGTCGTTGGTGCTTTGACAATGGTTCAAATATGGTGTCAAGAAAACCAGCAGGTGTTGAGGAAGTAGGGGAGTATGAAGGAGCGTAAGGTTGAGCTCTGTGTTGTTATACAATTTACAAGTCCTTGTGCTGTGCAAGGCGTCGGCTACGGTGGAAGCAGAGGTTCATTTAAATGCATGCTCACGCCTGGGTGGCGTGGTGGAGTGGAGAGTGTCTCTCTGTCTGATGGGAATTCATCAGGGCCGTTTAGTCGCTGTGTAGTGACGCAGCCATGGCCTCTGAGACAGTGTTTCTGCCGGTGTTTCACACTCTTGAGGCGAGATTGCTTTATGGACACTCGTTATGTAGTATTAGATATTCTAGGCTTTTCTCCCTGACACATGCAATCAACTCTGACCCTTTAGATATGATCTATTTCCTCATTTGAATAGACACAGTCTTTCTTTATCTGGACGGCAGTATACTACATCAAAACAACTTGGACTGATTGGTCGAAAACATTATGCACTTGTCCATTTTCTCATTGACACACAAGACCAGTGTCCTTCTCTCTGATGACATGCATGCAGACACACAGTCTTTGAATACAGCACAGACCCATCCACCCAGTGTAATTTACTGTAGTGTAAGATGGTAGTATGAACAGGCAAACAGGAGTAGCCACAGTCATAGAAATCACCTATATTTCAACACAGATCATTTAGTTAAGAGGGCTAATTAAAACACACACAAAGACAAACTGGGGAACAATGGGATTAAAAGTAAAAGGTGTGTGTGTGTGTGTGTGTGCGTGCGTATGTGCGTGCGTAAGTGCGTGCGCGCGTGTGTGTGTGCGTGCGTGCACGTGTGTGTGTGCGTGCGTGAGTGAGTGCGTGCATGCGCGTGTGTGTGTCCATGTACAGTATCTGTGTTTGTTTGTTATTTCAAATGGAAATCATAATTAACAGAATAAGTGGTTACTGACTGTAAGTGGTAATTGACTTGCAATGCAGTGTTGTGAATTCAGACGTTTCAGCCCTTACAGTAGCTGTTGTTGAAATAGCTTTAAAACAAGGCTAAAAACAGCCGATAAGTGAACTTAAACTTTCTTACAGTGATAAAGACAACGAGGAGGCCTACATGCAGCTTCATCAACACAATGACACAGGTCGTGGTTTTGCTAACACCGCTGACACCACTTAAACTATAGTCCCTAATTACTCCATTCCATGACCATTCTCTGATGTCACATGACCGTTTTACGATGTCACCTGACCATTCTCCCAATTCACTTGACTCTTAACTAACTACAAACAGGAAGCTCAGGATGGCGTAGTAGGCCAATCAGTCCTCCTCTTTCAGAGATCAATGGACCATCCACTAACCTCCCCCCACTCCCACCTCCATCTATCTGAAAAATGTATGGAGGGGGTTAGGTGTTGGTATGTGGTGGTGGAGCAGTTAGCCTAGGTAGCAATTAACACAGTGCTAATTAATTCCCAAGCATTATCAGTAAATCAACAGGCCCATGCTAATTACAGTTAGCGTACAGGACAGACTCGTCTCTCCCACAGTGCCGGGGCGGGAGGCACGGCGTCGGGCTCCCAAGGTCCCTCCGGAGCCAAACCCACCAGCCGTGCGGTGCTGACAACAGCCACAGGTGCTCCTCACACGCCTCACACACGCAGACACGCGTAAACACATACAGTTGAAGTCGGAAGTTTACATATACGTACCTTAGCCAAAGACATTTAAACTCAGTTTTTCACAATTCCTAACATTTAAATCACCACTTTATTTTGAGAATGATTTATTTCCTCTTTTATTTCTTTCATCACATTCCCAGTGGGTCAGAAATGTACATTCTCAATTAGTATTTGGTAGCATTGCATTTAAATTGGTTAACTTGGGTCAAACATTTCAGGTAGCCTTCCACAAGCTTCCCACAATAAGCTGGGTGAATTTTGACCCATTCCTCCTGACAGAGGTGGTGTAACTGAGTCAGGTTTGTAGGCCTCCTTGCTCGCACACGCTTTTTCAGTTCAGCCCACAACTTTTCTATAGGATGGAGGTCAGGGCTTTGTGATGGCCGCTCCAATACGTTGACTTTGTTGTCCCTAAGCCATTTTCCACAACTTTGGATGTATGCTTGGGGTCATTGTCCATTTGGAAGACCCATTTGCGACCAAGCTTTAACTTCCTGACTGATGTCTTGAGATGTTGCTTCAATATATCCACATAATTTCCCATCCTCATAATGCCATCTATTTTGTGAAGTGCACCAGTCCCTCCTGCATCAAAGCACCCCCACAGTGTGATGCTGTCACGCCCATGCTTCACAGTTGGGATGGTGTTCTTCGGCTTGCAAGCCTCCCCCTTTTTCCTCACAACATAACGATGGTCATTATAGCCAAACAGTTATATTTTTGTTAACATTTCTCCAAAAAGTTCAATCTTTGTCCACATGTGCAGTTTCAAACCGTAGTCTGGCTTTTTTTATGTCGGTTTTGGAACAGTTGCTTCTTCCTTGCTGAGTTATGTGAATATAGGACTAGTTTAACTATGAAAATAGATACTTTTGTACTTGTTTCCTCCAGCATCTTCACAAGGACCCTTGCTGTTGTTCTGGGATTGATTTGCACTTTTGCTCCTGGCTGATTTCTTTTGATTTTGCCATGATGTCAAGCAAAGAGGCACTGAGTTTGAAGGTAGGCCCTGACATGCATCAACAGGTACACCTCCAATTGACTCAAATTATGTCAATTAGCCAATCAGAAGCTTCTAAAGCCATGACATAATTTTCAGGAATTTTCCAAGCTGTTTAAAGGCACAGTCAACTTAGTGTACGTAAACTTCTGACCCAATGGGATTGTGGTACAGTGAATTATAAGTGAAATAATCTGTCTGTAAACAATTGTTGGAAAAAATGACTTGTGTGATGCACAAAGTAGATGTCCTAACCGACTTGCCAAAACTATAGTTTGTTGACAAGAAATTTGTGGAGTGGTTTAAAAACTAGTTTTAATGACTCCAATCTAAGTGTATGCAAACTTTTGACTTCAACTGTACATCACACACGCAAGCACACATACACACACACAGCCAATGTTAAAGACACACAGAAAAACACAGTGTGTCTCTCTAGCTATTTCTCTGATGTCCTCTTCACACAATGAGTCATCCAAGGGGCTGAAACCATATGTATCAAACCATATGGGAATGATATGGCCTTTCAATCTCAGGTCCAACATCTGTGCATGAAGATTGTCTGTGGCCAAACGAAAACGCTATGTCCTAAATGTCACCTTATTCCCTATATAGTACACTACGTTTGACCACAGCCCATAGGAATCAGGCAAAATACCAACTAACTTCTTTAAATGCAAGCAAAGCATGGGGATAGCACACAATGAATTGATGATGTGGATGTGTCTCAATCCACCGCATCCTCCGATGTCGCACTTCGCATCTGCGGTTGAAGGTGGCAGAGCTACAGAGGTGTTTGACAGACCTGGAGACATCTGCGGTGGAAGGTGGCAGAGCTACAGAGGTGTTTGTCAGACCTGGAGACATCTGCGGTGGAAGGTGGCAGAGCTACAGAGGTGTTTGTCAGACCTGGAGACATCTGCGGTGGAAGGTGGCAGAGCTACAGAGGTGTTTGTCAGACCTGGAGGCATCTGCGGTGGATGGTGGCAGAGCTACAGAGGTGTTTGACAGACCTGGAGACATCTGCGGTGGAAGGTGGCAGAGCTACAGAGGTGTTTGACAGACCTGGAGACATCTGCGGTGGAAGGTGGCAGAGCTACAGCAGTGTTTGACAGACCTGGAGACATTTGCAGTGGAAGGTGGCAGAGCTACAGAGGTGTTTGACAGACCTGGAGACATCTGCGGTGGAAGGTGGCAGAGCTACAGAGGTGTTTGACAGACCTGGAGACATCTGCGGTGGAAGGCAGCAGAGCTACAGAGGTGTTTGACAGACCTGGAGACATCTGCGGTGGAAGGTAGCAGGGCTACAGAGGTGTTTGACAGACCTGGAGACATCTGCGGTGGAAGGTTGCAGAGCTACAGAGGTGTTTGACAGACCTGGAGACATCTGCGGTGGAAGGTAGCAGGGCTACAGAGGTGTTTGACAGACCTGGAGACATCTGCAGTGGAAGGTTGCAGAGCTAGGTGTTTGACAGACCTGGAGACATCTGCGGTGGAAGGTAGCAGGGCTACAGAGGTGTTTGACAGACCTGGAGACATCTGCAGTGGAAGGTTGCAGAGCTACAGAGGTGTTTGACAGACCTGGAGACATCTGCGGTGGAAGGTTGCAGAGCTACAGAGGTGTTTGACAGACCTGGAGACATCTGCGGTGGAAGGTAGCAGGGCTACAGAGGTGTTTGTCAGACCTGGAGACATCTGCGGTGGAAGGTTGCAGAGCTACAGAGGTGTTTGTCAGACCTGGAGACATCTGCGGTGGAAGGTAGCAGAGCTACAGAGGTGTTTGACAGACCTGGAGACATCCCGAATATCGGTTTTCTAGTGAAAACGTCTGTAGCGTACGAACAGGTTGGCCTACAAACTGTTATCTCACGAACAAGACGGGGGTCTCTATTTTGCTCTACGACCCCCACAAGGGGATTTATTTGACAAATGAACTGGTACCGGTGATAAAACATGAATGTAAGCATGAAGGTAGTTTTGTGCCAAACCCCCCAAAAACAGTTAAATATGTGTAAAGAAAACCAAAACTATTTCCTTTCTTTCTCAAAACATTTTTTCTTATGATTTTCTTTAATTTTTTACTGTATTTTTTCCCATTTATGAATGTGTTATTCAATGAGTTTCAATGGGATATAGCAATAAAGGCCAAATTCTATATTTTATCAAATAAATGTTTTATATTTTTATACCTAAAGAGTTCCTACATTTCTAAATCAAATACCTGAAGGATCCATAGTATGACCATCTTAAAACAATTCCACATGTCACTTAGAACCCCCCCCCCAGAGAACGGTTTACAGGCTCACAGAGGTTAATAGATGACTGGTAATGAAGGATTTCTATAATAACTAAATCAGTGAAGCAGAGATTACCCAAACGATCACGAGCATCACACTGCAGCATGGGCTATAAAACCTGACCTGAGTGTACACGCACACACACACACACACAAACATGTACAGACATACACTCACACACACACACATGTACAGACACACACACACACACACACACACATACACACACACACACAAACATGTAAAGACACACATACACACAAACATGTACAGACACACACACACACATGTACAGACACACACACATGTACAGACACACACTCACACACACACACATGTACAGACACACACACAAACATGTACAGACACACACTCACACACACAAACATGTACAGACACACACTCACACACACACACACACACACACACACACACACACACACGTAGAGACACACACACACACACACAAACATGTAAAGACACACACTCACACACACTGCTCGTGAGTGTTGAGGAGATTCCTCCATAATTTAAGAGATCAGTGAATGAAACACTTAATCCCAAAGGGGTGCTTTCTCAACTGTAATTTCAAAATAGTGTTTTAATAACACACCACTGCAACACTACATTAATCTCTGAATTAATTACCAACCCCACCCCAAACCCCACACTCAACCCCATCCCCAAACCCCACTCTCAACCCCACCCCCAAACCCCACTCTCAATCCCATCCCCAAACCCCACTCTCAACCCCACCCCCAAAACCCAAACCCGCTCCCGCTCCCAGCCCCACCCCCAAACCCACTCCCAGCCCCACCCCCAAACCCACTCCCACTCCCAGCCCCACCCCCAAACCCACCCAAACCCCTCCCAGCCCCACCCCCAAACCCACTCCTAAACCCACTCCCAGCCCCAACCCCAAAAAACCCACTCCCAGCCCCACTCCCAAACCCACCCCCCCAAAACCACTCCCAAACCCACTCCCAGCCCCACCCCCAAACCCACTCTCAGCCCCACCCCCAAACCCACTCCCAGCCCCACCCCAAACCCACTCCCAAAACCCACACCCAAACCCACTCCCAAACCCCACTCCCAGCCCCACCCCCAAACCCAACCCAAACCCGCTCCCAAACCCACTCCCAGCCCCACCCCCACCCCAAACCCACTCTCAGCCCCACCCCCAAACCCCCCCAAACCCACTCCCAGCCCCACCCCCAAACCCACTCCCAGCCCCACCCCCAAACCCACACCCAAACCCGCTCCCAACCCCACCCCAAAATGAACAAACAATTCAATTAGGCCATAAATCTATAACATGTCCCTAATCTAAACATAATGTAACAA
Source organism: Oncorhynchus tshawytscha (assembly GCF_018296145.1). Classification (NCBI taxonomy): domain Eukaryota; kingdom Metazoa; phylum Chordata; class Actinopteri; order Salmoniformes; family Salmonidae; genus Oncorhynchus; species Oncorhynchus tshawytscha. Next base: position 37,206,731 of record NC_056446.1, read on the forward strand.
ACATCTGGTGTATTAAGTTATAAACTCCGCGAACATTCACCTACATTTTATGCGAGACATTTTTAATCAAACATAGTAATGAAATACAATTCCAGAGAGAAATGAAAGAATATAGCGGGCGACTAAGGAGCCAGACCTGAAGGCAACACACAAACATAAAAATAAAAAAAATTTGAAATAGGGATTAAATACTGTAATAACCTTCTTCTTTGGTAATATAACATTCAACGGTCAGGGGACGACAGAGCACTTTGAAAATAAGTCAATGACACACAAGAATCATGAATCATGCTGTAACAGGAACGTAAAGGAATTTGTGAAATTAGCCGAAGCTTTTTTTTTGCATAGGTACCAAGCAATAGTAACACATAGGCCTAGTTAAACTAGTGTAGCCTAACATTAAGATAAAGGCATTTGTGGCACAAAAGTTCAAGCTGACAGGTAATAAAGCCCCAATATTTTTTTCTTTTTTTAAATGTCTGATTAGCAACAGTGCTACGGATGATAAAGGACAAATCCTTCCCCTGCTATCCTGGCTAACCTCTATAATAACGAATAAAGAGCTGACAGTACAGTGATCTCCATACATCACACTGTGTATGTTTTCCTATGGATAAAATAACAGTGAGTGAGCCACGTGTGTGTGTTCTCTCTCTGTGTGTGTGTGTGTGTGTGTGTGTGTCTGAACTCTCTCTCCGTATGAAATATCTGCCGAGAGACTAAAGCATGCCCCCGAGGTCTGTGTATCAGTGATAACCTTTAGAATAAGGTGTAGTTCATGCCTGCCGCCCTCCCCTCTGCCCCTATCTATCTGATGAAAGGATATGGAGATGTTTTGGATAGATTCTCAATTTCTCATGCAGAGGAAGAGAAGACAGGCAGGACAGGCAGACTGGCATATGTGATTGATGTCATCTTTTTGTATTAGGCATTTTAAGTTGTAGCAGAGTACATAGACAACCCTTACAGCAAGCTGAAATACTCTAACTGAAAGGAGGGTGTTTTGTCATGTAAGGGTTGTCTAACTGAAAGGAGGGTGTTTTGTCATGTAAGGGCTGTCTAACTGAAAAAGGGGGTTTTGTCATGTAAGGGTTGTCTAACTGAAAGGAGGGTGTTTTGTCATGTAAGGGCTGTCTAACTGAAAAGGGGGGTTTTGTCATGTAAGGGTTGTCTAACTGAAAGGAGGGTGTTTTGTCATGTAAGGGCTGTCTAACTGAAAAAGGGGTTTTTGTCATGTAAGGGTTGTCTAACTGAAAGGAGGGTGTTTTGTCGTGTAAGGGCTGTCCAACTGAAAGGAGGGTGTTTTGTCATGTAAGGGTTGTCTAACTGAAAGGAGGGTGTTTTGTCATGTAAGGGTTGTCTAACTGAAAGGAGGGTGTTTTGTCGTGTATTTCAGAGGGTTGACTCCCCTTGGTTTCTGGTAATGGTCCTAGCAGTCCCTTTAGTGTGATATGCCTATGGCCAGCTCTGCTACATGAAGTCAATGTCATTCATTCATCTTGTGTAATTCCACTCTCTCTGACAGGAAAATAAATTAATAATTCAACACACACTCAGACATCCCTTACCAGGCACTCATATTTCAATTAACTTTTGATTGAGTTGTGAAATATATAAAATGACAAGACATTTTCTTGTTTGTGACATTCGTCTTCTTAGATTCCTCAGTATTCTACATGACATTCCATTAATTCCGTTTGCACCGGGACAGGTGATCGTCAGCAATAGTAATTTCATCAATACATTTTTCCGGGCCTTGCCTTCTATTTTTTCGAATGAAAAAATAACTTGCTAATTTTGTCGGTGCTCTTTCTAGACACTGCAGGTTTAATTGCTAATTGTGAACTGGGAATGAATACATTTGCATATTAATTAGTTAATTCATTTGCATTTTTAATTTGCTGCCTTCAAAGGGGGTGAGATAAAAGGTCGCGCAATTCTGAATAATTTAAATAATTTATGCTCCATTGGTGAAAAGAAGCCGAACAGAAGTGCTGTGTGGATGTTAACCCCAGAGAGCTTTTAGCGAATAAAGCACTCAAAAATTGTTTTAACAAATCTAATTAAACGGAAAAAGCCACCACCCAGTACAGTTGAGGAGAGAGTAGTGTCCTAAGGAAGAGCGATGGAGAGAGAGAGAGAGTAGTGTCCTGAGGAAGGGAGAAAGAGAGAGAGAGAGAGAGAGAGAGAGACAGACAAAGAGAGAGAGAGAGACAGACATAGACATAGAGAGAGAGACAGACATAGAGAGACATAGAGAGAGAGACAGACAAAGAGAGAGAGACAGACATAGAGAGAGACATAGAGAGAGAGAGAGAGAGAGACAGATAGACAGGCAGACAGACAGACAGACAGACAGACAGACAGACAGACAGACAGACAGACAGACAGACAGACAGACAGACAGACAGACAGACAGACAGACAGAAGACATCCTTTCATTGGGATATGAAGGCCATTCTGATTCTTATCATCCTTTACATTGATTGTATAGCCCTAGAGGGATGACGAGGATGGAGTTATTACTGTATTACAGTACTTGCTTCTGTCATTCTCTCCCATGTTCAAAGTTACTGGAAATACTGTACAGTGCCTTCAGAAAGTATTCACACCCCTTGACTTTTTCCACATTTTTGTTGAGTTACAGCCTGAATTTAAAGTTGATTACATTTAGATTGTTTTTGTCACTGGCCTACACACAATTACCCCATAGTGTCAAAGTGGAATTATGTTTTTAGAAATGAAAAGCTGAAAGGTCTGGAGTACTCAAACCAGTGTTTCCCAAACTCGGTCCCTGGGAGCCCAAAATCAAATCAAATGTATTGATATAGCCCTTCGTACATCAGCTGATATCTCAAAGTGCTGTACAGAAACCCAGCCTAAAACCCCAAACAGCAAGCGATGCAGGTGTAGAAGCACGGTGCCCTACACAGCTGATTCAAATGATCAAAGCTTGATGATTAGTTGATTATTTGAATCAGCTGTGTAGCGCTCGGGTAAAAACCTAACCGTGCAACAAGTTTGAGTAAACCTAACTCGACCCCTTTGTTATGACAAGCTTAAATAAGTTCTGGAGTAAGAGTTTGCTTAACAAATTGCATAATAAGCTGCGTGGACTCTGTGTGCAATAATAGTGTTTAACATGATTTTTAAATGACTGCCTCATCTCTGTATCCCACACATACAATTATCTGTAAGGTCCCTCAGTTGAGCAGTGAATTTCAAACAGAGATTCAACCACAAAGACCAGGGAGGTTATCCAATGGCTCACAAAGAAGGGTAGATGGGTAAAACTTTTGGGGAAAAGCAGACATTGAATATCCGTTTGAGCAATGTGTATCAATAGACCCAGTCCCTACAGAGATACAGGCATCCTTCCTAACTCAGCTGCCAGAGAAGAAGGAAACCGCTCAGGGATTTCACCATGAGGCCAATGGTGACTTTAAAACAGCTACAGAGTTTAATGGCTGTATTAGGAGAAAACTGAGGATGGATCAACAACATTGCAGTTACTCCACAATACTAACTTAATTGACAAAGTGAAAAGAAGGAAGCCTGTACACTTTAAATACAAAGTGTTATGTTTGGGGCAAGTCCAATACAACAATACTGAGTACCACCTTCCATTTTTTCAAGCATAGTGGCAGCTACATCATGTTATGGGTATGCTTGTCATCGTTAAGGACTGGTGAGTTTTTCAGGATAAAAAAATAAACATAATGGAGCTCAGCACAGACAAAATCCCAGAGGAAAACCTGGTTCAGTCTGCTTTTCACCAGACACTGGGAGATGAATTCACCTTTCAGCAGAACAATAACCTAAAACACAAGGCCAAATCTCCGTTGGAGTTGCTTACCAAGAAACAGGCAGAGTTAGAGTTTCAACTTAAATCTGCATGAAAATCTATGGCAAGACCTGAAAATGGTTGTCTAGCAATGATCAACAACCAATTTGACAGAGCTTGGAGAACTTTAAAAATCATTTTGAAATGGGCAATTCAGCCATGGAACGCTTATCCAGAAAGACCCTCAGCTGTAATCACAACCACTCAAGGGGTTGAATACTTATCTAATCAAGATATTTGTGTTTTTTGTGGGTTTTTTTTAATAACTATATTTTGGCTCTTCCACCTTGACATTAGAGAATATTTTGTGTAGATTGTTGACGAAAAACTGAAAACGAAATCAATTTGAATCCCAAACACAACAAAATGTGGGAAAAGTAAATGTGTGTGAATACTTTCTGAAGGCACTGTATTCCTTTCCATTCTCTGGGCTGTGAGGAGAGGAGGAACACACATCCACAGGGACCATCCCATGCGTTCAGCGCTCCGTGTCCCTGCCACAGCAAAGGTGAAACACACCGACGCCAGCCGACACCTGAGACAGAGGATAGCTAGCTCCAGGGTGTGATTCCATTCCTCTCCATGGTCGCTGTAGATAATAAAGGTTAATTACAGTGGTTCACCATGTCATATTTGACATGACCAGTCATCGCTGTAATTACAATCATTACACTCCAATGGATGTGTAGTTATCCCCTTTTAAACACACGGCCGCACAAAGACAATCTATTATTCAATCAGACCAGAGCCATTCAGATCAGACCTGCCTGAGTTCACTTCATCTTGGGCCTGGATGAATCTGACTGCAGCTAATACGCCCTCTGAGCCCCGGAGAAGAAGAGAAGAACAAAAAAAAGAGAGAAGACACCTAATTAGAACCCTTTCAAACGGTCAATCACATTTTCAAAGGAATGCTTTAAGTTTATTCTGATAATCAGGTGACATGAATAGGAATGGATTTCATCTGGTGCTTATCAGAAGTTATCTGGAGATAGAGGGGATGGCAAGTCAGGTGGATGATGAGGCTTTGCCCTTCTCTAGCTTTGTTTCTTTCTCTCGTTTCCCCCTACTGTATCTCTCCCCTTCCCCTCACCTCATTTCTACCATATCCTTGGTCTACTCTACCCAGTGCCCACAGGGATTGGCAGCATGTAATTTAAGAGCAACTGGCACAAAGACCAAATGCCAAGCAGGCAGGCCTATCTATAATGGAGGCTGGTGAAATGTGTTCCGATTTAAATGGGGCCGAGCGTTCGGCTCGCAGCACAGGCCCACGGTGTGTAATTAAGATCACTAGGGACAAAGGAGAGTAGAGGAGACAGTCCAACAATGCAAAGACAGGACCTGGGGTATGGAGGGGGAGAGAATATCAGCTCCATTCACCCAAAATGGAAAAGGGAAGAGTTTTATGGACACTTGAGTAGTTGAATAAAAGAGTCACAGAGAGGTTTGGAAGACCAAATCTAGTACTTCCTACCTCTAGTCTCCTTCATTGTTAGTGTGTTTAAGTCAGTGGTGTAAAGTACTTAAGGAAAAATACATTAAAGTACCACTTAAGTTGTTTTTTGGGGGGGGTATCTGTACTTTGCTTTACTATTTACATTTGACTACTTTTACTTCACTACATTCCTAAGGAAAATAGATACTTTTTACTACATACATTTTTCCTGACAACCAAAAGTACTTGTTACAATTTGAATGCTTAGCAGGACAGACAAATGGTCAAACGCACGCACCTATCAAGACAACACGTGGTCATCCCTACTGCCTCTGATCTGGCGGACTCACTAAACACAAATACATCTTCTGTAAATAATGTCTGAGGGTCGGAGTGCGTCCCTGGCTATCCGTAAAAACAATAAAATGGTGCCGTCTGCTTTTCCCCTACCTACATGTATATACAGTTGGAGTCATTAAAACTCGTTTTCATCCACTCAACACATTTCTTGTTAACAAACTATAGTTTTGGCAAGTCGGTTAGGATATCTACTTTGTGCATGACATAAGTCATTTTTCCAACAATTGTTTACAGACAGATTACTTCACTCATAATTCACTGTATCACAATTCCAGTGGGTCAGAAGTTTACATACATTAAGTTGACTGGGCCTTTAACAGCTTAGAAAATTCCAGATAATGATGTCATGGCTTTAGAAGCTTCTGGTAGGCTAATTGACATAATTTTAGTCAATTGGAGGTGTACCTGTGGATGTATTTCAAGTCCTACCTTCAAACTCAGTACCTCTTTGCTTGACATTATGGGAAAATCAAAAGAAATCAGCCAAGACCTCAGAATTTTTTTTGTAGAACTCCACAAGTCTGGTTCATCCTTGGGAGCAATTTCCAAATGCCTGAAGGTACCACATTCATCTGTACAAACAATAGTATGCAAGTATAAACACCATGGAACCACACAGTCGTCATACCGCTCAGGAAGGAGATGCGTTCTGTCTCCTAGAGATGAACGTACTTTGGTGTGAAAAGTGCAAATCAATCAAAAGAACAACAGCAAAGGACCTTGTGAAGATGCTGGAAGAAACAGGTACAAAAGTATCTATATCCACAGTAAAACGAGTCCTACATCGACATAACCTAAAAGGCTGCTCAGCAAGGAAGAAGACACTGCTCCAAAACCGCCATAAAAAAGCCAGACTACGGTTTACAACTGCACATGGGGACAAAGATCGTACTTTTTGGAGAAATGTCCTCTGGTCTGATGAAACAAAAATAGAACTGTTTGGCCATAATGACCATCGTTATGTTAGGAGGAAAAAGGGGGAGGCTTGCAAGCCGAAAAACACCATCCCAACTGTGAAGAATGGGGGTGGCAGCATCATGTTGTGGGGGTGCTTTGCTGCAGGAGGGACTGGTACACTTCATAGATGGCATCATGAGGATGGGAAATTATGTGGATATATTGAAACAAAATCTCAAGACATCATTCAGGAAGTTAAAGTTTGGTCGCAAATGGGTCTTCCAAATGGACAATGACCCCAAGCATACTTCCAAAGTTGTGGCAAAATGGCTTAAGGACAACAAAGTCAAGGTATTGGAGTGGCCATCACAATGCCCTGACCTCAATCCTATAGAACATTTGTGGGCTGAACTGAAAAAGCGTGTGTGAGCAAGGAGGCCTACAAACCTGACTCAGTTACACCAGCTCTGCCACGAGGAATGGGCCAAAATTCACCCAACTTATTGTGGGAAGCTTGTGGAGGGCTACCCGAAACATTTGACCCAAGTTAAACCATTTAAAGGCAATGCTACCAAATACTAATTGAGTGTATATTAAACTTCTGACCCACTGGGAATGTGATGAAAGAAATAAAAGCTGAAATAAATCCCTCTACTATTATTCTGACATTTCACATTCTTAAATTAAAGTGGTTATCCTAACCGACCTAAGACAGGGAATTTTTACTGGGATTAAATGTCAGGAATTGTGAAAATCTGAGTTTAAATGTATTTGGCTAAGGTGTATGTAAACTTCCGATTTCAACTGTATTACCTCAATTACCTTGACTAACCTGTGACCCCGCACATTGACTCGGTATCGATATCCCCTGTATATACTGTAGCTTCGTTATTGTTATTTTATTGTGTTACTTTTTAAAAAAAACTTTAGTTTATTTAGTAAATATTTTCTTAACTAAATTTTTCTTAACTGCATTGTTGGTTAAGGGCTTGTAAGTAAACATTTCAAGGTAAGGTCTGAACCGGTTGTATTAATTTTAAATGATTTATACTTTTACTTTTGATACTTAAGTATATTTAATCAATTACATTTGCTTATGATACTTAAGTATATTTCAAACCAAATCCCTTTCAGACTTTTACTTAAATAGTATTTTACTGGCTGACTTTCACTTGAGTAACTTTCTATTAAGGCATCTATACTTTTACTCAAGTATGTGTGGAAGGACCACCAGAGAGCAGGCTGGGCTCACGGATAGTAGCCCAACAAGGTAACCAGAGGGCAGGCTGGGCTCACGGATAGTAGCCCAACAAGGTAACCAGAGGGCAGGCTGGGCTCACGGATAGTAGCCCAACAAGGCATGGGAGACAAGGTAACCAGAGGGCAGGCTGGGCTCACGGATAGTTGCCCAACAAGGCATGGGAGACAAGGTAACCAGAGGGCAGGCTGGGCTCACGGATAGTAGCCCAACAAGGCATGGAAGACAAGGTAACCAGAGGGCAGGCTGGGCTCACGGATAGTAGCCCAACAAGGCATGGGAGACAAGGTAACCAGAGGGCAGGCTGGGCTCACGGATAGTAGCCCAACAAGGCATGGGAGACAAGGTAACCAGAGGGCAGGCTGGGCTCACGGATAGTAGCCCAGCAAGGCATGGGAGACAAGGTAACCAGAGGGCAGGCTGGGCTCACGGATAGTAGCCCAACAAGGCATGGGAGACAAGGTAACCAGAGGGCAGGCTGGGCTCACGGATAGTAGCCCAACAAGGTAACCAGAGGGCAGGCTGGGCTCACGGATAGTAGCCCAACAAGGCATGGGAGACAAGGTAACCAGAGGACAGGCTGGGCTCAGGGATAGCAGCCCAACAAGGCATGGGAGACAAGGTAACCAGAGGCAATTAAGCACAGCTGACGGTACTAATGACATATTCTCCTTCCCCTATAAGAGAGAGTATGGAACCAGCAGACCAGGGGGGAAAAACGATCTCTGGAAGATGGCCACCGAGACAGAGGAGCTATCCAGGAAGAACCACTAAGACGGTGACAATCCCGTGACTTGTGTTGTAGTTTAAAGATAATCGTATTGTGTTCCTGTTTCATCTGGAGAAGATGTATGTTTTTTTCCTTGGAAGATTTTCATTGATTATGTTGGAGTGTTTGTGTTGTACTTCCGGCGCCGACAGAGATGGCCGCCTCGCTTCGCGTTCCTAGGAAACTATGCAGTTTTTTGTTTTTTTACGTGTTATTTCTTACACTAGTACCCCAGGTCATCTTAGGTTTCTTTACATACAGCCGACAAGAACTACTGAATATAAGATAAGCGTCAACTCACCATCAGTACGACCAAGAATATGTTTTTCGTGACGCGGATCCTGTGTTCTGCCTTACAACCAGTGTAACCGAGTGGATCACATGCAGCGACCAAAAAAAAAACGACTCAGAAAAAGAGGGAAACGAAGCGGTCTTCTGGTCAGACTCCGGAGACGGGCACATCGTGCACCACTCCCTAGCATTCTTCTTGCCAATGTCCAGTCTCTTGACAACAAGGTTGATGAAATCCGAGCAAGGGTAGCATTCCAGAGGGACATCAGAGACTGTAACGTTCTCTGCTTCACGGAAACATGGCTAACTGGAGAGACGCAATCCGAAGCGGTGCAGCCAGCGGGTTTCTCCACGCATCGCTCCGACAGAAACAAACATCTTTCTGGTAAGAAGAGGGGCGGGGGCGTATGTCTTATGGCCAACGTGACATGGTGTGATGAAGGAAACATACAGGAACTCAAATCCTTCTGTTCACCTGATTTAGAATTCCTCACAATCAAATGTAGACCGCATTATCTACCAAGAGAATTCTCTTCGATTATAATCACAGCCGTATATATCCCCCCAAGCAGACACATCGATGGCTCTGAACGAACTTTATTTAACTCTCTGCAAACTGGAAACGATTTATCCGGAGGCTGCATTCATTGTAGCTGGGGATTTTAACAAGGCTCATCTGAAAACAAGACTCCCTAAATTTTATCAGCATATCGATTGCGCAACCAGGGGTGGAAAGACCCTGGATCATTGTTACTCTAACTTCCGGCGCATATAAGGCCCTGCCCCGCCCCCTTTCGGAAAAGCTGACCACGACTCCATTTTGTTGATCCCTGCCTACAGACAGAAACTAAAACAAGAAGCTCCCACGCTGAGGTCTGTCCAACGCTGGTCCGACCAAGCTGACTCCACACTCCAAGACTGCTTCCATCACGTGGACTGGGAGATGTTTCGTATTGCGTCAGACAACAACATTGACGAATACGCTGATACGGTGTGCGAGTTCATTAGAACGTGCGTTGAAGATGTCGTTCCCATAGCAACGATTAAAACATTCCCTAACCAGAAACCGTGGATTGATGGCAGCATTCTGGTGAAACTGAAGGCACGAACCACTGCTTTTAATCAGGGCAAGGTGTCTGGTAACATGGCTGAATACAAACAGTGCAGCTATTCCCTCCGCAAGGCTATCAAACAAGCTAAGCGCCAGTACAGAGACAAAGTAGAATCTCAATTCAACGGCTCAGACACAAGAGGTATGTGGCAGGGTCTACAGTCAATCACGGACTACAGGAAGAAACCCAGCCCAGTCACGGACCAGGATGTCTTGCTCCCAGGCAGACTAAATAACTTTTTGCCCGCTTTGAGGACAATACAGTGCCACTGACACGGCCTGCAACGGAAACATGCGGTCTCTCCTTCACTGCAGCCGAAGTGAGTAAGACATTTAAACGTGTTAACCCTCGCAAGGCTGCAGGCCCAGACGGCATCCCCAGCCGCGCCCTCAGAGCATGCGCAGACCAGCTGGCCGGTGTGTTTACGGACATATTCAATCAATCCCTATACCAGTCTGCTGTTCCCACATACTTCAAGAGGGCCACCATTGTTCCTGTTCCCAAGAAAGCTAAGGTAACTGAGCTAAACGACTACCGCCCCGTAGCACTCACATCCGTCATCATGAAGTGCTTTGAGAGACTAGTCAAGGACCATATCACCTCCATCCTACCTGACACCCTTGACCCACTCCATTGCTTACCGCCCAAATAGGTCCACAGACGATGCAATCTCAACCACACTGCACACTGCCCTAACCCATCTGGACAAGAGGAATACCTATGTGAGAATGCTGTTCATCGACTACAGCTCGGCATTCAACACCATAGTACCCTCCAAGCTCGTCCATCAAGCTCGAGACCCTGGGTCTCGACCCCGCCCTGTGCAACTGGGTACTGGACTTCCTGAAGGTGGTGAGGGTAGGCAACAACATCTCCTCCCCGCTGATCCTCAACACTGGGGCCCCACAAGGGTGCGTTCTGAGCCCTCTCCTGTACTCCCTGTTCACCCACGACTGCGTGGCCATGCACGCCTCCAACTCAATCATCAAGTTTGCGGACGACACAACAGTGGTAGGCTTGATTACCAACAACGACGAGACGGCCTACAGGGAGGAGGTGAGGGCCCTCGGAGTGTGGTGTCAGGAAAATAACCTCACACTCAACGTCAACAAAACTAAGGAGATGATTGTGGACTTCAGGAAACAGCAGAGGGAACACCCCCATCCACATCGATGGAACAGTAGTGGAGAGGGTAGCAAGTTTTAAGTTCCTCGGCATACACATCACAGACAAACTGAATTGGTCCACTCACACAGACAGCATCGTGAGGAAGGCGCAGCAGCGCCTCTTCAACCTCAGGAGGCTGAAGAAATTCGGCTTGTCACCAAAAGCACTCACAAACTTCTACAGATGCACAATCGAGAGCATCCTGGCGGGCTGTATCACCGCCTGGTATGGCAACTGCACCGCCCTCAACCGTAAGGCTCTCCAGAGGGTAGTGAGGTCTGCACAACGCATCACCGGGGGCAAACTACCTGCCCTCCAGGACACCTACACCACCCGATGCTACAGGAAGGCCACAAAGATCATCAAGGACATCAACCACCCGAGCCACTGCCTGTTCACCCCGCTGCCATCCAGAAGGCGAGGTCAGTACAGGTGCATCAAAGCTGGGACCGAGAGACTGAAAAACAGCTTCTATCTCAAGGCCATCGGACTGTTAAACAGCCACCACTAACATTGAGTGGCTACTGCCAACACACTGTCAATGACACTGACTCTACTCCAGCCACTTTAATCATGGGAATCGATGGGAAATGATGTAAATATATCACTAGCCACTTTAAACAATGCTACCTTATATAATGTTACTTACCCTACATTGTTCATCTCATATGCATACGTTGATACTGTACTCTATATCATCGACTGCATCCTTATGTAATACATGTATCACTAGCCACTTTAACTATGCCACTTGGTTTACATACTTATCTCATATGTATATACTGTACTCGATATCATCTACTGTATCTTGCCTATGCTGCTCTGTACCATCACTCATTCATATATCCTTATGTACATATTCTTTATCCCCTTACACTGTGTATGACAGTAGTTTTTTTTGGAATTGTTAGTTAGATTACTTGCTCGTTATTACTGCATTGTCGGAACTAGAAGCACAAGCATTTCGCTACACTCGCATTAACATCTGCTAACCATGTGTATGTGACAAATAAAATTTGATTTGATTTGATTTGATGCCCTCAATAGAGAACTGTGTTCAATCCAGAAAACCTACTCCTGACTCGTTTATTCCACCTTTCCGCTTTAGAGTGACGCCCAATTACTTGGTCCGCTCACATATGACAATTGGGTACTTTTTCCACGAGTGGTCTAAGTACTCTCGGCTGATGACTCAGGTGATACATTTCTATATCACAATGCTAATTCTGGAGTTTGGTTGAAATGACTTAGTATAGTAAAGGCTCATGCCACTCTACATTTCTCTAAGGCCTGTGCAGTTCTACAGAGAGAGAGAGAGAGGCCAGGAGGCCTCCACCTCAGCCCCCTTCCTCGTCACCAGGACCCCGAGCCCCATCCTCGCCTCCTGACAAACCTCGAGAGGCGGAGCTGCCAGGCTGTGCCAGCAGCTGTGGAGACGCTCATTTGCATATGAAGGCCTTAATTAGGTTTTGTGTAGTGCAAGCGCCTGTGAAAGAGAGTGTGACCAGCGGCCATGAGGTGGCACATGACTGGGGTTTTGGATTGAAGTCCTTTGTGGTGACGATGGGCACAAGGGGTGCTGTACAAAACAAAGTCCTCAGCGATTGGATCGTCTCTAACCCATTATAGTATCAAAGCCAATGAGGAATGTTCAAACCCGCCACTTTACCCACGTGTGTTCTGGATCTGGCCCAACCCATCGGTTTATGAACCAATGAGACGGCCCTGAATATGTTGGCATTCGGTGAAGCGTCGGGGGAGGTACTCAGATCCAGACTCATTGCAGAGAAGAAACTAACGTCTGTGGGCGTGGCGTAGCGTTTGGCTGGAGCAAGGATAGTCTGGGTAGCCAGGCATGGTTTGGATGGCAACTGAGGTGGTAGAGAAGTACTGGGGTTGGTATAGGGACTGGGGGTGGGGGTACTGGTACAGGACCAGAGAGGAAGCTAGTACAGGGATAAGGTTGAAATGGGATTGACAAATAAACCTTGAGGTCGGAGCACAAACATTCTCCTGCTAAGAGACTGTGGCTACAATACATGTGTTCAAGGCCGTTAACCCACGACAACAACTGATGATGTGGACGTCGATTAAGACAGCCCCCCGCACCACTCTGATTCAGAGGGGTTGGGTTAAATGCGGAAGACACATCTCAGTTGAATGCATTCAGTTGTGCAACTGACTAGGTATCCCCCTTTCTCTACTGTCTCCTCTAGAGCCAAGCCTTTGATAATTGTACCTTTGCTTACCTCCAACAGTACAACAAGGCATCAACACCCTCAACCGGTTTTGACTAGAAAGGATACAGCTTGTCAAAATTGATTATGAGGATAGGAGAATTTACACAGCAGGTTAGGAGAATTAACGTAGCATGTTAGGAGAATTAACGTAGCATGTTAGGAGAATTTACACAGCAAGTTAGGAGAATTAACGTAGCATGTTAGGAGAAGTAACGTAGCATGTTAGGAGAATTAACGTAGCATGTTAGGAGAATTAACGTAGCATGTTAGGAGAAGTAACGTAGCATGTTAGGAGAATTAACGTAGCATGTTAGGAGAATTAATGTAGCATGTTAGGAGAATTAACGTAGCATGTTAGGAGAATTAACGTAGCATGTTAGGAGAAGTAACGTAGCATGTTAGGAGAATTAACGTAGCAGGTTAGGAGAATTAACGTAGCATGTGAGGAGAATTAACGTAGCATGTTAGGGGAATTAACGTAGCATGTGAGGAGAATTAACGTAGCATGTTAGGAGAATTAATGTAGCATGTTAGGAGAATTAACGTAGCATGTGAGGAGAATTAACGTAGCATGTTAGGAGAATTAACGTAGCATGTTAGGAGAATTAACGTAGCATGTTAGGAGAATTAACGTAGCATGTTAGGAGAATTAACGTAGCATGTTAGGAGAATTAACGTAGCATGTGAGGAGAATTAACGTAGCATGTTAGGAGAAGTAACGTAGCATGTTAGAACTTACGCAGCAGGTTAGGAGAATTAGGTTAAATTTAGAAAAAGGTTTAGAAAAAATAAACAAACAAAAAATCTACTTTTGACATAAACTGTATCCAATCTAGACATGACATCAACCTGTCTGCCATGACACAGCAGCCTTCTCTCCGCTATAGAACTGGTCAGATCACTCAGAGCGCTGTCTCAGTTTATCTTCTCAGATCTCCTTGAGAAGGAAACCTCTAAACATTGCAGCATCTCCCTTCCCTTTCAAGATAGAAAGCACAGTAGCATTCATTGTTTTCATCTCACCTCTCATTTTTTGAAAGGCGCTCCTGCTTTTATCACCTGATTTGTTCAGTGGAGACGCTTGAAAACAGTCAGGAGAGATTTAATATGCATCTAAGAGGGGAACATCAATGACAGGTATGGTATGATGGGGAGGGCATTGCCAGACCATGCCCTCCCCACTAGCATTGGCACATTGCCCGTGGCGACGAGTCTGGGGTCACGGCAACATAGTGGCCAGTAGGTGGTACAGAACCCCTCTGTCACTCACATGGTAAACGTCACTTACTCCTTGTACCGTCATCAATCTGGTGGTCTAACAACCTCCAGCAGATGGAGACCCAGCAGGAGGACAGGAGGGCCGTGCCCTGGGCCACTACCCAACACAGAGAGCACTCTGTTGGGCTAAGAGGGGACACAACACAAGGATAGCCTGGTTCTCTCCCAGAGGGAAGACGGGGGGGGGGCGTGCCCTGGGCTTCTCCAAAAACAGAGAGCATTCTGTTGTGCTAAGAGGAGTCACAACACTGGGGGAGACCAACGGCCCAGCCCGGATCTCTCCCACAGAGCAGCCAGACACACCTCTGGATGAAGGCCTAATGTAGGGGAGTATTGATGAGGACAGCACACAGAACAGTTATTTAACACATCTCTAAGGAGGACCGTTTGTATGGTGGAGTAGCATTTGAAATAGAATGGACATTCCTATGCATTTTCTATGGTGCAGGGTCACTGCTGCCGATGATGAGGATCCATCTGAATTAGCCTAGCTAGCACACATGCACTGCTTTTAAAGTGATGCAATAGGAACAGCCAGCAAAGACAGGCAATACGAACTACCAAGTTTAGTATTCTTTACCATTGACCGAACCACGGACAGGGCTTGCTGTAAATACCTATAGTCAAAGTTAGACCCCTATATACATTTTTAATATAATTTTACCTTTATTTAACTAGGCAAGTCAGTTAAGAACAAATTCTTATTTTCAATGACAGCCTAGGAATAGTGGGTTAACTGCCTGTTCAGGGGTAGAACGACAGATTTGTACCTTGTCAGCTTGGGGATTTGAACTTGCAACCTTCCGGTTACTAGTCCAACGCTCTAACCACTAGGCTACCCTGCCGCCCCAGAGATGTGAATGCAAACATCTGACCATATTGAAGCAATACATAAACTAAGGATAAACATGATCTGGGAGTGAATAAACTGGTGTGTTTGTGTCCAATCAAATATATTCCAAAGACAGACTGACCACCTGCTGAGTAAAGAGGAAGACTTCTGTTCCTAAGCAACAACACACTCTTACAAGCTCTGTCTAACATCTTGGGGAATTCAGACCGGCTCGGGATGCAGATAGGAGGATTCGGAGGCACACAGGAATAACAACAGACTACAGACTACAACTTTAACTAGGACAAGTTATGAGCATGCTCTCTGCGTAGACAGTTTCCAGTCTTTTACATTTCTGTTGTGATATTTCAGAAACTGTCGTCTGACTTGTGGGACTACACTCGGACTATTCCAGTTTCTTCATCTACTAGGAGACTGCTCCCTGGGTATACCAGTCTCTTCATCTATTAGGAGACTGTTCCCTGGGTATACCAGTCTCTTCATTTATTAGGAGACTGTTCCCTGGGTATACCAGTTTCTTCATCTATTAGGAGACTGTTCCCTGGGTATACCAGTTTCTTCATCTATTAGGACACTGTTCCCTGGGTATACCAGTCTCTTCATCTATTAGGAGACTGTTCCCTGGGTATACCAGTCTCTTCATCTATTAGGAGACTGTTCCCTGGGTATACCAGTCTCTTCATCTATTAGGAGACTGTTCCCTGGGTATACCAGTCTCCTCATCTATTAGGAGACTGCTCCCCGGGTATACCGGTCTCTTCGTCTGCTAGGAGACTACTCTGGGTATACCAGTCTCTTCGTCTACTAGGAGACTGTTCCCTGGGTATACCAGTCTCTTGACTGTTCCCTGGGTATACCAGTCTCTTCATCTATTAGGAGACTGTTCCCTGGGTATACCAGTCTCTTCGTCTACTAGGAGACTGCTCCCCGGGTATACCAGTCTCTTCGTCTGCTAGGAGACTGCTCTCTGGGTATACCAGTCTCTTCATCTATTAGGAGACTGCTCCCTGGGTATACCAGTCTCTTGTCTACTAGGAGACTGCTCTCTGGGTATACCAGTCTCTTCGTCTATTAGGAGACTGTTCCCTGGGTATACCAGTCTCTTCGTCTACTAGGAGACTACTCTGGGTATACCAGTCTCTTCATCTACTAGGAGACTACTCTGGGTATACCAGTCTCTTCGTCTACTAGGAGACTACTCTGGGTATACCAGTCTCTTCGTCTACTAGGAGACTGCTCCCTGGGTATACCAGTCTCTTCATCTACTAGGAGACTGCTTCCTGGGTATACCAGTCTCTTCGTCTACTAGGAGACTGCTCCCTGGGTATACCAGTCTCTTCCTCTACTAGGAGACTGCTCTCTGGGTATACCAGTCTCTTCGTCTTCTAGGAGACTGCTCTCTGGGTATACCAGTCTCTTCATCTACTAGGAGACTGCTCCCTGGGTATACCAGTCTCTTCGTCTACTAGGAGACTATTCTGGGTATTCCACTCTCTTCGTCTACTAGGAGACTACACTGGGTATACCAGTCTCTTCGTCTACTAGGAGACTACTCTGGGTATACCAGTCTCTTCGTCTACTAGGAGACTACCCTGGGTATACCAGTCTCTTCGTCTACTAGGAGACTACTCTGGGTATACCAGTCTCTTCGTCTACTAGGAGACTACTCTGGGTATACCAGTCTCTTCGTCTACTAGGAGACTACTCTAGGTATACCAGTCTCTTCGTCTACTAGGAGACTACTCTGGGTATACCAGTCTCTTCGTCTGCTAGGAGACTGCTCTCTGGGTATACCAGTCTCTTCGTCTACTAGGAGACTACTCTGGGTATACCAGTCTCTTCGTCTACTAGGAGACTGCTCTCTGGATATACCAGTCTCTTCATCTATTAGGAGACTGTTCCCTGGGTATACCAGTCTCTTCGTCTACTAGGAGACTGCTCTCTGGGTATACCAGTATCTTCGTCTACTAGGAGACTGCTCTCTGGGTATACCAGTCTCTTCGTCTGCTAGGAGACTACTCTGGGTATACCAGTCTCTTCGTCTGCTAGGAGACTACTCTGGGTATACCAGTCTCTTCGTCTGCTAGGAGACTACTCTGGGCATACCAGTCTCTTCGTCTACTAGGAGACTACTCTGGGTATACCAGTCTCTTCGTCTACTAGGAGACTACTCTGGGTATACCAGTCTCTTCGTCTACTAGGAGACTACTCTGGGTATACCAGTCTCTTCGTCTACTAGGAGACTACTCTGGGTATACCAGTCTCTTCGTCTATTAGGAGACTGCTCCCTGGGTATACCAGTCTCTTCGTCTGCTAGGAGACTGCTCTCTGCGTATACCAGTCTCTTCGTCTACTAGGAGACTACTCTGGGTATACCAGTCTCTCCGTCTACTAGGAGACTACTCTGGGTATACCAGTCTCTCCGTCTACTAGGAGACTACTCTGGGTATACCAGTCTCTTCGTCTGCTAGGAGACTACTCTGGGTATACCAGTCTCTTCGTCTGCTAGGAGTTGAGATACTTAAGAAGCAAAAGGAAATGTATTTCCTACTTTATACATTTACTTTAGATTTACAAATAATTTAGGATTTTTTTCTTAGATTTCACTGTAATGTGGTAAATCAAGTTAAAAAGTAAGATTTTAAAATGAACAGAAATGTGATAAAACATCTGATAATATAAGCACTGCCATTTGAACCATAGGTCTCATATAGCACAAATCAACAACCCAGGACTTCCCCAACTCGGTCCTGGGGCACGTTCTGGTTTTGCACTAACACTACACAGCTTATTCAAAACCATCAATCTTTAATGATTAGTTGATCAATTGAATCAGCTGTGTAGTGCTAGGGCAAAAACCGAAACGTGCACCCCTTCAGTTCTCGAGGACCCGAGATGGGGAAACAGCCGGGGTAAGAAAGAGTCTACTGGGGTGTTATGCGACTGTGTTGTAACATCTTGCTGAGTTTTTCCTCACGCAGTCGTGGCGCACTTTGAACAAGAACACAAGCATATCTTCTCAACAAGGCAGACCTTTATTTGTAAAAAAAAAAGAAAAAAAGTACAATACCTCATCCTTACAAATACGCCTAAGAAAGAAAAAAAGTACAATACCTCATCCTTACAAATACGCCTAAGAAAGAAAAAAAGTACAATACCTCATCCTTACAAATACGCCTAAGAAAGAAAAAAAAAAAAGCGTTCAACTGAAAAAAAAAAAAAAAACAGCATTGCCTAAGAAAGAAAAAAAAAGTACAATACCTAAGAACAGGGGACATGACATGTAAGAACAGGGGACATGACATGTAAGAACAGGGGACATGACATGTAAGAACAGGGGACATGACATGTAAGAACAGGGGACATGACATGTAAGAACAGGGGACATGACATGTAAGAACAGGGGACATGACATGGCATGTAAGAACAGGGACATGACATGTAAGAACAGGGGACATGACATGTAAGAACAGGGGACATGACATGTGAAGAACAGGGGACATGACATGAAGAACAGGGACATGACATGTAAGAACAGGGGACATGACATGTAAGAACAGGGGACATGACATGTAAGAACAGGGGACATGACATGTAAGAACAGGGGACATGACATGTAAGAACAGGGGACATGACATGTAAGAACAGGGGACATGACATGTAAGAACAGGGGACATGACATGTAAGAACAGGGGACATGACATGTAAGAACAGGGACATGACATGACATGTAAGAACAGGGGACATGACATGTAAGAACAGGGGACATGACATGTAAGAACAGGGGACATGACATGTAAGAACAGGGGACATGACATGTAAGAACAGGGGACATGACATGTAAGAACAGGGGACATGACAGGGGACATGACATGTAAGAACAGGGGACATGACATGTAAGAACAGGGGACATGACATGTAAGAACAGGGGACATGACATGTAAGAACAGGGGACATGACATGTAAGAACAGGGGACATGACATGTAAGAACAGGGGACATGACATGTAAGAACAGGGGACATGACATGTAAGAACAGGGGACATGACATGTAAGAACAGGGGACATGACATGTGAAGAAGAACAGGGGACATGACATGTAAGAACAGGGGACATGACATGTAAGAACAGGGGACATGACATGTAAGAACAGGGGACATGACATGTAAGAACAGGGGACATGACATGTAAGAACAGGGGACATGACATGTAAGAACAGGGGACATGACATGTAAGAACAGGGGACATGACATGTAAGAACAGGGGACATGACATGTAAGAACAGGGGACATGACATGTAAGAACAGGGGACATGACATGTAAGAACAGGGGACATGACATGTAAGAACAGGGGACATGACATGAACAGGGGACATGACATGAAGAACAGGGGACATGACATGTAAGAACAGGGGACATGACATGACATGTAAGAACAGGGGACATGACATGTAAGAACAGGGGACATGACATGTAAGAACAGGGGACATGACATGTAAGAACAGGGGACATGACATGTAAGAACAGGGGACATGACATGTAAGAACAGGGGACATGACATGTAAGAACAGGGGACATGACATGTAAGAACAGGGGACATGACATGTAAGAACAGGGGACATGACATGTAAGAACAGGGGACATGACATGTAAGAACAGGGGACATGACATGTAAGAACAGGGGACATGACATGTAAGAACAGGGGACATGACATGTAAGAACAGGGGACATGACATGTAAGAACAGGGGACATGACATGTAAATGGTAGTCATTGAAGAGAAACATCTGTACATGTTGATTAACACACTGTAGCTTGACAGTGGTCTTCAGATTCATCATCACCATACAAGTCCACACGGTTAGCACAAACAAATCCAAACAAAAGTATCGTTTTGTTTATACATCTAGAAAATATTGAGAAAGTTAAAATGTTAAAAGTCAGGACACATTGTTTGTAAACTTTAAAAAAAAAAAAAAAAAATGAAAAAAATCTTGTTACTTTGTTTGCTAATCCTACTAACACATTTTAAACCCGTTGACTATTCCCACAAAGTCCACACCCATTACGACGTGAACAAGAAAATCCTAAATGAATAACCAACAAAGACAATTTTTTTTTTTTTACGAACTAAACCCTCTATGCAATGTTAGAATAATTATCTTGATTCAAATCGCACCATTTTATGCAACAACAAAAAAATAAACAAAATTCACCAAGGCGAAAGATCCAAGTCCTTTATATTCTAATCAAAAGAAAAGCTTTCTTTTTCATCATTTTAATGTTATTGTACAAGACAGACACTAATGGTTACTGTACAATGCATGTATACATAGAACAAATGTAGTTTCTATGCCCATTCTAATCATTCTATACAATGTATATCTGAACACTTCAGTCAGACACCAGACCACCTCTCTACTCTACACTTGGCCTACAGCACTCTGCTACTGCCTTTTCTTACTGTAGCAGTCCTCGGACATAAATCACAGATAATCTCAACGTTAGCGTGAATGTAGAAAGATGACTAAACTCTTAACTCCTTTTTTTTTTTTTGTCATCTCTAGATTATAAACATGCATCCTAGACAAGAGAAACTACGCCATCCTGTTCACAGAGACATTCTGAGATATTCTGGTTTTTTTTTTTGGTCAAAGTTATTGTGTTGTACATGTACACAAACCTGATGTAGCTCCAAGCGTATAGCTGCAGGCGATGACAGCGTGGACATCTTTATGATGCGCCCCCTCATTTCACTACCTGTATACCCTGAAGCCCACCTCATATCCCAACAGTTACCTGACAGACAGCGACTACCTGTCCGTGGATTATAGACTGATACAGAACGACAGCCGATTCCCTTTATATAATGACCAGGGTTATAAGTAGTGGACTATATAGGGCCTTCAAGCCAGTTCCACTTTTCATTGGTCCAGTCTAAAAAGGAGATTGATTTAGACCTGGGACACCAAGACGTGTGCAATTAGTTACCAGGTAGAATAGAAAAGCAGCAGGCTCCTCGTAGGGGTCAGAGTTTATTAACCCTGCTATAGGGAACAAGGTGTCATAACCTGTAGTCATCTCTAATCCGTTATAGAAGACCGGAAATAACAGGTTCGAACTGGCGTACGTGAGCACGTCTGTCTGTCTGCAGAGTCACGGTGACATCTTTGTGCAACATTCTACTCCTTCCAGCAGCTCTGGAAGAAGTAGGATGAAGATGCCTAAATGGTTAAGGTGACGACACAGGGGAAGGTAAAGCTGATCCCAGATCTGTGCCTATGGGACAACTTTAAATTTAACCAGTAAGGTAGAGGTTGGAAGCTGCCTGGGAGAATCCAGTAGAAGGGCAACATCGCCCTCTTGTGAAGATAGTTGCAACTACGCCCTGCATGTCAACTGACAATGTCCCTAGTCGAGAGAGCGCTGTCTGTCTAGTCGCCTGTGCGTCCGCCCTGTCTGTCTATGTGTCTGTCTGCTGCACTGTGGGCATTCCGTGGCAAAGGACAGAGGACAAGTAGGTCTTAGAACATCCACCGTAGCGGTCAGGGGTCGGGGAGGCTGGATTGGTGCGTCTGTCTGGCCTCTCCTACCTGCTGAGACGAAGCTTGATAGAGTTCTTGACCACTGGAATGGGGTTGGCTGGCAAGAGAGGCACGTCAGACAGATCCGTACTCACCATTCTCTGAGGGGAGAGAGAGATTATTAAGTTGTTGTTTGGCTGCAAAATGCACAATATAAACAGACCAAAGTGGAGAAAATTACCTGTAGCCTACCTAGAATTATATATAAATGAGAGAGAGAGAGAGAGAGAGAGAGAGAGAGAGAGAGAGAGAGAGAGAGAGAGAGAGAGAGAGAGAGAGAGAGAGAGAGAGAGATACTCTTTTGTGAGTGTAATATTTACTGTTCATTTCTAATTGTTTATTTCCCTTTTGTTTTTGTCTATTTCAATTGCTTTGGCAATGTAAACATGTCTCCCATGCCAATAAAGCTTTTTGAATAGAATTGAGCGAGAGAGAGAGGGATGAGAGACACAAAAGGAGAGCTGATACCGTAATGTTTGCCTCCATCTTCACTTCCCCTTCAGAAGCCGCCATCTCCTCAGATATACTGTCCTCATTCACCTGGCAACACAAGGGCCCACAGAACAGTTTATCACAACTATCATTGACCTGGCAACACAAGGGCCCACAGAACAGTTTATCACAACTATCATTGACCTGGCAACACAAGGGCCCACAGAACAGTTTATCACAACTATCATTGACCTGGCACTTTATCACAACTATCATTGACCTGCAACACAAGGGCCCACAGAACAGTTTATCACAACTATCATTGAACTGGTTTATCACAACTATCATTGAACAGGGCCCACCCACAACTATCATTGAACAGTTTATCACAACTATCATTGAACTGGCAACACCAGGACCCACCGAACAGTTTATCACAAGTACTAGGCCGGGGCAGTATACCGTATACCAAGGTATTTGGAAAAAGCCACAAGATGGTTTTTCAACACCATCCAAACTATTTATTTGAAGTTTTTCAATAAATGTGAATATCTGTAGTCAACTTCTGCAGTACAATAGGAGACGCAGAGACATAAAAATGGTATCCATACATGAAATTGGGCCATGATGATAAGCTTGTTGTGTACCTCTGCCTCCACAGAGGTGCCCCCCTCTCCCTCTCCAACGCTAGCTGCACCACTATCCTCTGTCTTTGTCTCTGGGACTATGGAGGGGTCCTCCATCTGGTGCTCCTTAGGGCTCTTCTCCTCCAGCACCTCCTGGTTAGGGGTCTTGTGGGCCACTGGGGGACCTATGGTGGGGGGAGGAGAGGGCGTCTTTTGGGCCACTGGAGGACCCATGGTAGCGGGAGGGGAGGGGGTTTGGGGGGCCGCAGGGGGACCCATGGTGGGGGGAGGAGAGGTGGTCTGGCTGCTGGGGACGGAGTCTCCTGAAGTCTGTCTCTCAGTGGCTGACTCCTACAGGAAACAGAGGAGAACATTATCAAACAGGATCAATAACTGGAGTCTACTGTCCCAAAATGGCAGCAACAAACACCTGCAACAACCTTTACATTGTGTTACATTCTGTAAACTCCTGGCAATTCATATCGAATAGAATACCTCAGAGTCTGATTTTAACCTCTTCCTCTCTTCTTGCATAGGGGAACCAGGTCTCTTCACAGCTGGCGGACTCATAGTGGAAGCTTGGATCTCTGGTTGGCTGGCTGCTGCCGCGATGGGACTGGGAGGGGGACCTAGCGGGCCACTCTTCACTGGGGTCGACGTGGGCACTGCGGCTGACAAGGCTGTGGGGGAGGGCACTGACATGCTGTTGTCACTGTCGAGCGATAGGTCCAGACTACTGTCATTCATCTGACGAAGCCCCTCTGTAGAGTGCTGGAGGACAGAACAAAATGACACGGGTAACAGGAAGCATGCAGTCAGCGAAATTAGAGACAGAGTATCTGTTCCACTTCTATAGAGTTAAAAACACCAGCTGAAGATGCATATCTGAATGGTCAATAACATACGTAGGTTGATCAGAGGTGGAGGATAAGGAAATGGGAGTCTGTCGTACCTTCCTGCGTTTGGGCATGACCAGGCTGGGCAGTAGCTGATGCAGTTGTCTCTTCTTCACATGCATGGCCTGGATCTTCATGTCTGCCTCAAACATCTTACTGCTGATCGCCTGGCGATACACTGCAGGAAACATTTAGAAAATAACTAGGATTATGGTCCTTGTTATAGAACATTAGCATCAGTTTGTGTCAAATAATAGATACAATAGATACAAATAGAGAAAACAGGACAATAATCCAAATCTGGAACGTTTCTAATTCTACATCCCATTTCGTTCCCATGGCGATCCCATGGCGTTCCCATGGCATTCCCATGGCATTCGACTGTTTGAGTGAGGTGATCATACCCGTGTCAGTAAAGGACTGGATGTCAATGGTCAGGTCAACGTTGAGGTTCTCTGATGTCTCCATCTTCTTAAAGATAACCCCTATCACCCACATGGTGCTGACCTCCTCTCTGAGACAGACAGAGACACAGAGACAGAGAGACACAGAGAGAGAGAGACACAGAGACACAGAGAGAGAGAGAGACACAGAGAGAGAGAGAGAGAGAGACACAGAGAGAGAGAGACACAGAGAGAGAGAGAGACACAGAGAGAGAGAGACACACAGAGAGAGAGAGACACAGAGAGAGAGAGAGAGAGACACAGAGAGAGAGCGAGAGACAGAGAGAGAGAGACAACAGAGAGAGAGAGAGAGAGAGAGAGAGAGACACAGAGAGAGAGAGAGAGACACACAGAGAGAGAGAGACACACAGAGAGAGAGACAGAGACACACAGAGAGAGAGAGACACAGAGAGAGAGAGACACAGAGAGAGAGAGACACACAGAGAGAGAGAGAGACACAGAGAGAGAGCGAGAGACACACAGAGAGAGAGAGACACACAGAGAGAGAGAGACACAGAGAGAGACACACAGAGAGAGAGCGAGAGACACACAGAGAGAGCGAGAGACAGAGAGAGAGACACAGAGAGAGAGAGACACAGAGAGAGAGAGACACAGAGAGAGAGAGAGAGAGAGAGAGAGACGAGAGAGAGAGAGACGCAGAGAGAGCGAGAGACACAGAGAGAGAGCGAGAGACACACAGAGAGAGAGCGAGAGACACAGAGACACACAGAGAGAGAGCGAGAGACACACAGAGAGAGAGCGAGAGACACAGAGAGAGAGAGAGACACACACAGAGAGCGAGCGAGCGACACACAGAGAGCGAGCGACACACAGAGAGCGAGCGAGAGACACACAGAGAGCGAGCGAGAGACACACAGAGAGCGAGCGAGAGACACACAGAGAGCGAGCGAGAGACACACAGAGAGCGAGCGAGAGACACACAGAGAGCGAGCGAGAGACACAGAGAGAGCGAGAGACAAAGAGAGAGAGCAGAGACACAGAGAGAGAGCGAGAGACACACAGAGAGAGAGCGAGAGACACACAGAGAGAGAGAGAGACACACAGAGAGAGAGAGAGACACACAGAGAGAGAGAGAGAGACACACAGAGAGAGAGAGAGAGACACACAGAGAGCGCAGAGAGAGAGAGAGAGACACAGAGAGAGAGACACAGAGAGAGAGACACAGAGAGAGAGACACAGAGAGAGAGACACAGAGAGAGAGACACAGAGAGAGAGACACAGAGAGAGAGACACAGAGAGAGAGACACACAGAGAGAGACACACAGAGTTATAAAAGAAAGAGACCTTGTCCATGGTCAAGTAAGAGTTTGTTACAATCTTGCATAAATAAAATAAAATCAATCAAATGTCCCAGCTCAATAACAAACTCACTTCTCCCTGCTTTCCCTGGGTCCAGGGAATGACTGGGGGTTGACATGGGCCAATGTTATGAACTCATTCTTCTCCAGGTTTCCCACAAGGATCCTGATCTTAGACTCAACTAGACCAACCCTGCAGGGACAGAGAAAACAGTACTTTTAGCAATCTATTCCCAAACAGTAGTCTGATAAAAGACCCATCTTTTGGCTTTAGGAGCAACATTGAAACAGATGAAATGCAAAACATGTTACACACCAGATCTCCACCCCTCATCATCTAATGCTCATCAAGGTTTTTCCAGTTTGTATATGTCTTTGTCAATACTCACCATTCCAGGTGCTGCTTCTCGGTGGGGGCGCTTGCTAGCAACACAATATAATGCCTTGGAACATAAGAGACAGAACAATACCATTACACCCTAAAAGACAGAGGCCAGGCAACGAACCCAGGCTAGGAACCCAGGCAACGAACCCAGGCTAGGAGAGAGGCACTTAGAGGCCCGGATCAGATCGGCACCGCTCTCACAGCATGTCATGGAAATATACATCTTTTTTTTTAATACATTAAAAACACACTTCTCTCAAACTGCTACAAACTACAGGACTAATAATACCAAACTGTGTGTTAAGGCAATAAATGATAGACACACAAACATCAATAGTCTACGTGATACTGTCTTACAGCAACACGTCACAGTATCAGCTACAACTGCTCCACAGCACATCAAAACTAGTCAGATAAAACCAATAGAACTAACACAATCATTTACTCTCCAAATCATCATGTCAGAGAACGAACCTGATTCAGTCTAGAAAACATATGTTCCACAATATTAAAAAGTATCCTGATAGTCACTATTATACTAAAACTGAGCAAAACTAGTAGTCTGTCTGTGTACAATCTCTCTACGCAGTTACCACGGTAGCCCCATAAAGTTCTCTCTACGCAGTTACCACGGTAGCCCCATAAAGTTCTCTCTACGCAGTTACCACGGTAGCCCCATAAAGTTCTCTCTACGCAGTTACCACGGTAGCCCCATAAAGTTCTCTCTACGCAGTTACCACGGTAGCCCCATAAAGTTCTCTCTATGCAGTTACCACGGTAGCCCCATAAAGTTCTCTCTACGCAGTTACCACGGTAGCCCCATAAAGTTCTCAGTTACCACAGTAGCACCATAAAGCAGTTACCACAGTAGCACCATAAAGTTCTCTCTATGCAGTTACCACAGTAGCACCATAAAGTTCTCTCTATGCAGTTACCACAGTAGCACCATAAAGTTCTCTCTATGCAGTTACCACAGTAGCACCATAAAGTTCTCTCTATGCAGTTACCACAGTAGCACCATAAAGTTCTCTCTATGCAGTTACCACAGTAGCACCATAAAGTTCTCTCTATGCAGTTACCACAGTAGCACCATAAAGTTCTCTGCAGTTACCACAGTAGCACCATAAAGTTCTCTCTATGCAGTTACCACAGTAGCACCATAAAGTTCTCTCTATGCAGTTACCACAGTAGCACCATAAAGTTCTCTCTATGCAGTTACCACGGTAGCACCATAAAGTTCTCTCTATGCAGTTACCACAGTAGCACCATAAAGTTCTCTCTATGCAGTTACCACGGTAGCACCATAAAGTTCTCTCTATGCAGTTACCACGGTAGCCCCATAAAGTTCTCTCTATGCAGTTACCACGGTAGCACCATAAAGTTCTCTCTATGCAGTTACCACAGTAGCACCATAAAGTTCTCTCTATGCAGTTACCACGGTAGCACCATAAAGTTCTCTCTATGCAGTTACCACGGTAGCCCCATAAAGTTCTCTCTACGCAGTTACCACGGTAGCCCCATAAAGTTCTCTCTATGCAGTTACCACGGTAGCCCCATAAAGTTCTCTCTATGCAGTTACCACGGTAGCCCCATAAAGTTCTCTCTATGCAGTTACCACGGTAGCACCATAAAGTTCTCTCTATGCAGTTACCACAGTAGCACCATAAAGTTCTCTCTATGCAGTTACCACAGTAGCACCATAAAGTTCTCTCTATGCAGTTACCACGGTAGCCCCATAAAGTTCTCTCTATGCTCTGTGTGGAACAGCTCTTCCTTGCATCTTGTTCAAAACCACCTCACTGTTCGTCCAATCACAGGAGCTTGTACTCTGATTATTTCCCATGAGGTTACAATATTATAATAGGTTTAAAATGACAAGTAGATGATAACGGGAAGGATAGTTTTTCATTTTCAGGCCACATTGAAAATAAAAAAAGGTCTGAGCCCGGGATAAAATGACAAGATTTATTTAAACAACAGTACAGAGAAACCAGTAAAATCAGCAGGACGCCACCCAAGCCAGCAGGATGGTCTGATTCTGAAATCTATTAATCAAGCCTGATGTGTAAGACTCTAACCTGGATGGCAATCAAAGTGGAATTACTCCTCTAATGCTCCTGTCCAATCCACAGGCTGGATGTATTTATTCACTTAAAATGATCATCCATTTTTTCAGGCTCTCCAGTGCTATAAAAGGCCAGAATGTCCTGTTGTATTGTCTCCTTTTCTCAACCAGCATCCCAGAGGAATAGGAGTTGTGTTAAAGGCAGGGTGTGCTGTCAACAACCCAGGAGGAGTTGTGTTAAAGGCAGGGTGTGCTGTCAACAACCTAGGAGGAGTTGTGTTTAAGGCAGGGTGTGCTGTCAACAACCTAGGAGGAGTTGTGTTTAAGGCAGGGTGTGCTGTCAACAACCTAGGAGGAGTTGTGTTTAAGGCAGGGTGTGCTGTCAACAACCTAGGAGGAGTTGTGTTTAAGGCAGGGTGTGCTGTCAACAACCTAGGAGGAGTTGTGTTAAAGGCAGGGTGTGCTGTCAACAACCCAGGGGAGGAGTTGTGTTTAAGGCAGGGTGTGCTGTCAACAACCTAGGAGGAGTTGTGTTTAAGGCAGGGTGTGCTGTCAACAACCCAGGAGGAGTTGTGTTTAAGGCAGGGTGTGCTGTCAACAACCCAGGGGAGGAGTTGTGTTTAAGGCAGGGTGTGCTGTCAACAACCCAGGAGGAGGAGTTGTGTTTAAGGCAGGGTGTGCTGTCAACAACCCAGGAGGAGTTGTGTTTAAGGCAGGGTGTGCTGTCAACAACCCAGGAGGAGTTGTGTTTAAGGCAGGGTGTGCTGTCAACAACCCAGGAGGAGGAGTTGTGTTTAAGGCAGGGTGTGCTGTCAACAACCCAGGAGGAGGAGTTGTGTTTAAGGCAGGGTGTGCTGTCAACAACCCAGGAGGAGTTGTGTTTAAGGCAGGGTGTGCTGTCAACAACCCAGAGGTGGTGTGCTTAGCCAGGGTGTGCTGTAGGCAATATAATCAACATTTTTCTGGCCAAGAAAGGGTGGATGGATCAAACTGATTTGCCAGAAGACTTTGAGGGTATTTCACATCAAATGGAGCACTCCAGTAATGGACCATTTTGGTAAATGAAGGAGAGGATTGGATCACTAAACTTTCTATAGAACACTTAAGACAAAGGGGAGGGGATTGGACAACAAAAAGGCTCTGCATTGTGAAAATAGGCCTACACGTTGATTGGGTAACAAAACGCTCTGCATTGTGAAAATAGGTCTACACGTTGATTGGGGCTGCAAAAGGAGCAATGCCTCCCTTCCAATGACAGCAGTGCCTCTTGGGTAACAGAACTGTGGCCACTGTCCTATCATCATGCTCTTGCATACCACTGATAAACCAATTAAAAACGTATATATATATATATATATATATATATATATATATCTAAAACCTATGTAAGCTATCTAAGAAAGTGTTCTTAACTGACTTGCCTAGTTAAATAAAGCTGAAATGTAAAAATAAAAATACATTTCTCTACACACAGATTTCAACACAACATTTCTCTATACACAGATTTGAGCAGAACTGCTAGTGGCTAATGCTGAGTGGCTAATGCTAGTGCAACAATTTACGGATTTATCATGATAAAAAAAAACTACAATAAAAAAAACATGTCTACAAAATCAAGACTAACAAGAAATACATTGTGCAAATTGTGAACTAAAGCATTTTATTTGGGATTTGATAGGACAATATAACAAGACAAGGAAAACCAGGAGATGGTTTAATATAGGAAACTGTACAACTGAAGTACCTACCTTTTAGTAAAATATACAAACATCAAATATTGAGTTGTGCTTACATTAGAGACGCAGTCTATACTAAATATTACTGAGACACTGGGCTTCAGGCCCTGCATAACGTTAACATAGTATTTGCGTTTATGATAATTGCTTTGTGAATCAAAGAGGATGCTTAGGTAAGAAGAAAGATTATTTTGAGTCTTGTATGAAAGCCTGAAGTGTATATTTAATAATTACAAGTAAGTCAAACTGAAGGAGTGGATTACATATACAATTGAATATAAAAAGAGGAAAAGGAGAGCTTCACATTTACTGAAAAGTACGTTGGTATATTTAGAAAATAGAAACCTTTATTGAAATAGTTGGTTTGTCTCACCATGTGTGTCCCACAGGATGAGCTGCTTAATACATACTTGTATTTCTGAAAGAAGTTTGGTGCTTCAAATAGTTTGGACCACTCTGCTTTATTCTGCAAAATTTCATCTGTGATGGACAGACCTGTGGGAGGAAGGAAACCTTGTTTACCAACAGGGAGAAGGAGGAAGGAAACCTTGTTTACCAACAGGGAGAAGGAGGAAGGAAACCTTGGTAACCAACAGGGAAAAGGAGGAAGGAAACCTTGGTAACCAACAGGGAAAAGGAGGAAGGAAACCTTGGTAACCAACAGGGAAAAGGAGGAAGGAAACCTTGGTAACCAACAGGGAAAAGGAGGAAGGAAACCTTGGTAACCAACAGGGAAAAGGAGGAAGGAAACCTTGGTAACCAACAGGGAAAAGGAGGAAGGAAACCTTGGTAACCAACAGGGAAAAGGAGGAAGGAAACCTTGGTAACCAACAGGGAGAAGGAGGAAGGAAACCTTGGTAACCAACAGGGAGAAGGAGGAAGGAAACCTTGGTAACCAACAGGGAGAAGGAGGAAGGAAACCTTGGTAACCAACAGGGAGAAGGAGGAAGGAAACATTGGTAACCAACAGGGAAAAGGAGGAAGGAAACCTTGGTAACCAACAGGGAAAAGGAGGAAGGAAACCTTGGTAACCAACAGGGAAAAGGAGGAAGGAAACCTTGTTTACCAACAGGGAGAAGGAGGAAGGAAACCTTGGTAACCAACAGGGAAAAGGAGGAAGGAAACCTTGGTAACCAACGAGAACCAAAGGGAAACTTGTTAACCAACGAGAACCAAAGGAAAACTACCATCGCTCAGTCAGACTGCTCTATCAAATCATAGACTTAATTAGAACATAATAACACACAGAAATATGAGCCTTAGGTCATTAATATTGTCAAATCCGGAAACTATCATTTCGAAAACAAGACGTTTATTCTTTCAGTGAAATACGGAACCGTTCCGTATTTTATCTATCGGGTGGCATCCATAAGTCTAAATATTCCTGTTAACATTGAAGGTTGTGCAATGCATGTCATAATTACGTAAAATTCTGGCAAATTAGGTGGCCCAAGCTGTTGCCCTGACTCTGCGTGCAAGAGAAGTGACACAATTTCACCTGGTTAATATTGCCTGCTAACCTGGATTTCTTTTAGCTAAATATGCAGGTTTAAAAATATATACTTCTGTGTATTGATTTTAAGAAAGGCATTGATGTTTATGGTTAAGTACACATTGGAGAAACGACAGTCCTTTTTCACGAATACGCACCGCATCGATTATATGCAACACTTGACATGCTAGATAAACTAGTAATATCATCAACCATGTGTAGTTAACTAGTGATTATGATTGATTGATTGTTTTTTATGAGATAAGTTTAATGCTAGCTAGCAACTTACCTTGGCTTACTGCATTCACGTAACAGGCAGACTCCTCGTGGAGTGCAACGTAATCAGGTGGTTAGAGCGTTGGACTAGTTAACCGTAAGGTTGCAAGAGTGAATCCCCGAGCTGACAAGGTGAAAATCTGTCATTCTGCCCCTGAACAAGGCAGTTAATCCACCGTTCCTAGACTGTCATTGAAAATAAGAATGTGTTCTTAACCGACTTGCCGAGTTAAATAAAAGGTGTAAAAAACAAAAATAAAAACCGGCCAAATCAGTGTCCAAAAATACAGATTTCCGATTGTTATGAAAACTTGAAATCGCCCATTCCGATTAATCGGTCGACATCTATTAGGAACCCCTTCAAAAATAACTAAAAAAAGGCCAGACTAGATGGAATTGACTTGATATGTCAAATTTACATTTGACGAAACTTCCCTTTGACATCAATGTATCATTTATGTGAATGTTTGAGTAAGTTTCTCACTCAAGTCTCTGAAGTTAGGACAGCGATATGAGGGGTTTTGTATAAAAAGAGCACAGAGGGGCCTGTGGATGCAACAGTTTGTGTATAAAAGTTAGAAATCGAGACGGCCAACGGACCCTGTTTGAACTCGTCCACCATGACAGCCCGTGTGGAGACGGAGACGTTGTAGGTGGAGTTCTGCTGGGGGTAGGCTGGTGTGATGATGGGCATCAGGTGGTACCGGTCACTGGGTGTCACCTGGAACAACACAGTGACACATTCTCAGAGTTATATCCTACATGGTAATATAGGGCCACTAGCAGGGTTGGAGTCGGAGTCAATTTCATTTAAATTCAGTCATATCTTACATGGTAATATAGGGCCTCTAGCAGGGTAGGAGTCGGAGTCAATTTCATTTCATTTCAGTCAGTTGTATGATATATTAAGCCTCAAATGCAGTTGAATCAAATTGTTTGTAGTGGAACAGATGAAATAAGTAACTGACTCGGTTGAGATCACAGGTAAAACCCCTGGCCCTAGACTTTAAATGGTTGATACAAGTGGGATGTGTCTGTGTCTTGGAGGAACGGGTGTTTATAACCGCTTTAAAAAAAATACATAAATACAAATATTTATATTTATTAAAAAAATAAAACTCACTTTAGTTGGCAGCTCAGCTAGTAAAATGCTCTAGGCAGTTAAGTTCATGTTTATGACAGTCCTTGATCTATTAGTGTTGCTCAGGAAAGGACTTGTATCAGCATGATCAACATTACCCTGGGGTCCCAGACTGGCAGGTTCAGGTTGCAGTCCTCTGGCTGCTTCAGGAGAACAGGGTTGGGCCATTCCCTGCAACACAACACAATTCAAGTTCAGTGTGATGATACAGACCAAGTATAGCATCAGTCAGCCAATCCTTTGCACTAGCCATCTTGTTTCGCTATGTTCCTAAGAAATACAGGAGTAATTAAGGCTGCCAAAAGCACCAAGGACCGAGAAAATGTGATGACAATCAGGGTTTCTCTGGATCAAAAAGGGCAGGGGGCATGGCAACAAGGACCGTCGGCACGGCTACATTTTAGAGGCCTCCATCTTGGCACTGTAGAGATATTGCATTCTTAAGCCAATTGCCCCAATTCTATAAATATCTCTATAGAGCAAAGTTGTAATTTATTTTTATTTTTTTAAAGCTAATTTTCTGCAATTCTACACATTTTGCCATGGAGCAGAGTGAAAATGTTGCAGTTTTAAAAGATGTTCCCTGCAATTCTGTGCATTTTGCCATGGATAAAGCTTTGTTCTTTTGCTCAAACATAACAAAATGAACACAGCTAAATTCATTGTTTTTGGAATTTTCAATTCTCCGACTGTCTAGCTTTTATTTTGGTGATTGTTAGTTCTGAAAGACTAGATTATATATATAAAAAAAAAATAGAATGTAGAAAAGATAACCGGTGGTTTTAGTCCTTTGAGTTTTAGTCCCGCTTCATAACAGGGTTTCTGGTAGGCGGGAAATGCCGGCTTTGGCCCTAAATTGTTTTATTTAAAGACAAATAAATAAAACAGTTGCCGGCAAATGACAGGGAGCAAAAAAATAAAAAAATGTTAAAAATAAATAAATATATATTCATTGATGGAAATGGATTTGACAGTCATGCTTATTGGTCAATAGTGAGACTGTTTAGTATAATGGAGTGGAATTAAATGGACTTTCCTTAGTTATCATGCATCTATTTATAGTTGGATTCTAGCTTGAAACATACTTGTTCAGGTTACCATACCAGAACTTATTGATTACGTCACATGTATAAGGAATGCATACAGTATGATAGATGTCAAGGAAGGTAAATAGGAACTAGGTGTGAAAAAGGTGTGTTGAAAGTTACTGAGTGAGAAAAAGGGGGAGTGCAGAAAGATCCTATTCTGTTAAAAGATGTTATTGTTGAATATGAACGTTCCTAAGGAGGGAGGCAAAGGGCAACAGCGTAGTGTCAGTTCTTGATAAGGCAGACCAGTTTCTGAGGAATCATGTCTCTGCAGCTGTATGACCCAGTGGGTGATTAAACTTGGTTTGAGCTTTTTCTACTCTGTTTGTTCAGAACCGAACATTATCCAACACAACTATCACACGTGCACTATGCCATTAGACCCACAGCATATTTTGAGCAGGATTTATCCTGGAGCTCATCAGCTGGTTGCTGCACGATTAAAAAGAGCTATTTTTTTTCTCTCTCTCTCAACTGGTAATTGAAGTGCACCTCCCAGTCACCATTTAAGTGCAGGCAACATGCAATCAGCGAGTGACCCACCACTTTACAATGTGAGCTGGAGGCAGTATGCATTTCGAAAACACACTTAAAATTGTTTGAAACCTGATTTTTTTTCCAAATGAGGCATGTCTTACCTTGCTTCAAATCAGCCTATAAACAAAATCTGACAATTGAAACGTTTGAGGTAAATAGATTATTATTATTTTTTTTTTTACATTAGGCGACGCGTGAGTTTCAAGTTTACAATTGACCCTACCATTTTATATGCCAGTTATGATCATATGCCCATTTTCATGCAACAGTTTCATTTAAATAATAATGTGGTTAATCATACAATTATAGAAGTAAAGTAATAAGGGACCATCATCCTCTGCCATATGGACACATTGATACATCGTGATCCATTGGCGGCAACAACAAAAATGTTCAAAAAATGTATTAAGAAGACATTTTTATTTACTATGACGGCCTATACCGGCCAAACCTGGACGATGCTTGGCCAATTGTGCGCCGCCCTATGGGACTCCCAATCTCGACCGGTTGTGATTACAGCCTGGAATCGAACCTGTAATGATGCATCAAAGCCCTGAGATGCAGTGCCTTAGACCGCTAAGCCACTCGGGAGACTAAAGAAATGAGAGCATGGAACTCATAGCCTATAGGCCAATGTAGCAGTAAGTCTATAACTTTCATTGATCTTTCACACTGAGGACGGGTGATTATCGAGACATGGTTGGAAATATTTTTACAAATAGCTCACTGTGAGGAACTATAGTTTTAAAATATAATTTGTGATTAATGTAAAAAAATATATATATATTAAAAAAAAACGGACACGTTGTCCGGCACCACGGAAAACCCTCATTCATAAACACCTCAGACAAAAACCGACACGTCACTGGCAAAGCACAGAAAAACAAATGACCATCTGAAAACAGGTCACAGAGTTCCGCCTGAAAGAGAGAGACGTCTCACCACTTAGAGAAGACGAGGAAAAACTTGTGTACGAGGGTGGAGGCCACGGCGTTGGGGTAGAGCTGGCAGGTCCTGGCTACCAGCATGGCCCAGGAGACTCCACCCAGGAAGCCCAGGATGTTACTGTAGATGTTATGGCCTGGAGGAGAACAATAACATAACATTAGGTGTATATATATAAAATGGTGTTGGGTAGAGCTGGTGGGTCCTGGCTACCACTAAAGAGGTTAGATTTGTTGTTGCCCTACAGGGCAGTTGGCAGAATAGAGGTGAGTTGTAGTAGCCGTAACAGCAGTAGATACATTAGGGGTTTAAACGGAAGAAGAGAAATACCACGAACAGGTCCCAATCATGATGTTGCGGTAGCGGAGGGAGGAGACAGGGAAACAGCCCTTTCCTTAAGAAAAGTCAGAGGAGTGAGTAAACCCCAACTTAAGTTATAAATCACCTGTTAAAAATGTGCTAGGATTTATAAACACATCCATAAATATCTTCAGAAATGAGACAGATCCTGGTTCTGTTGAGTGTTTGTTTAATAGTGATTCCGTGAGCTCTAAGATTCACACAACATCTGTCAGATAAAGCGATTTCACCAATTCAACGTTTTTAAAATCTTTTGCCATGATGTAATAAAGGTGTAAAAAAATAAAAAAAAACTCTCCGGGATATTCCAGATTGTATTTAGTGTTTACACGGTTCTAAACGGTCAGGATTCTAAACGGTCAGAGGGCTAATCTATAGGTCCACCAAACACATGTAAAAATCTAACAGCCACTCAGACTTTTAACCAGATAAAATATTTTTATTACGCTAAAATTAAACCAACAACAAAAAATGATCCTTTGTAAATGTTCCTAAAACAAATGTATTTCTAGTGAGAAATAAATGTGGTATATTGTTTCCATTTCATTTTTTTGTGACCAAAATATCACAGATCCAGCCAGGCACTGGCAGGTGGAGGGTGTTTTAGGCCCTGCTAATCTAACAGCACCTGTTTGACAGACACTGGCCTAACACGTACCCAGCGCCAACTCCTCCTACCCTCCTTCTTAATATCAGGCTACAATCATCCCCACAAGTAGACCAAGCTTGTATAACCACCATCTAAGTGTCCTGTGAGCACGTCCTGTTTAGCTGTTATAACGTAACTTACTTGGGCCTATACTTCAATATCAAACATTCATTTGTTTGTGTCATCACACAGCATACGAGTCATTCATGCCTTTAAATACAAAAAGTATTTTTGGTTTTAAAATAAAATAGGGGGGGGGGGCCTTAAATAATTAAACAAATAAATCGCAACATGTCGGCTAAAGCAACTGTATCATCTTTCCTGTGATGAAGCTTTGGAGGCCTGTTGGAATAGCTCCTCTGGGATTACTTAATTTGTTCAGTGTTGTTTACTGTTCCAGACAGTGGCACACATACCCATGCAGGCTCAGAGAAGCAGCCTACCCATCTTCCTGCAGGCTCAGAGAAGCAGCCTACCCATCTTCCTGCAGGCTCAGAGAAGCAGCCTACCCATCTTCCTGCAGGCTCAGAGAAGCAGCCTACCCAT
The DNA here is from genome assembly GCF_018296145.1 of Oncorhynchus tshawytscha. Lineage (NCBI taxonomy): Eukaryota > Metazoa > Chordata > Actinopteri > Salmoniformes > Salmonidae > Oncorhynchus > Oncorhynchus tshawytscha. The sequence goes on from NC_056446.1 coordinate 37,243,757, forward strand.
CTTCCTGAGAAGCAGGCAGGCTCAGAGAAGCAGCCTACCCATCTTCCTGTAGGCTCAGAGAAGCAGCCTACCCATCTTCCTGCAGGCTCAGAGAAGCAGCCTACCCATCTTCCTGTAGGCTCAGAGAAGCAGCCTACCCATCTTCCTGTAGGCTCAGAGAAGCAGCCTACCCATCTTCCTGCTGTCTTATTTTAGAAAAACCTCACACCAACATTTCACATGGCCAGTGGATTCTCCAGTAGTTTCCACAACCATGTCTAATGTCTTCCACACATGACTTGTCCGGCCCAAATCATTCCTCAGAATTTGAGTCTGGCCAGGTATAAGACCAGGATGAGCAGTCGAGACCAGCCGGGTGGTCAGAGAATGACAACTTTAAATCACTTGGAATTTTATTTGTCGTTTTAAATGGAAAACCCGATTAAAACGGCAGTTTCAAAGCGTAAAGAAAAATATATATTCATCACATCTATAGTATACAAGCCGATTCACATTCGATGGTAAGTGAGCCATTTGGCCGTACATGAATGATCACCAGGCACCAGTGTAAGTTAGCTGGTCCTGCAATTCAGCTGTAATTCCTTGACGGTTCTGCCTCGTCTCCCAATAAGCTTGGCGAATCCTATGCCATATCACTAACAGCCATCTAGCTTCTAAATAGAACTAAAGGGTTGGGGGTCGAAGGGAATGTTTTTTGATTGGGCTTAGTTTTACACAATTTTAAAAATAAAAAAACTACAGTCACAGCTAGAGAATCAGATTCAGTACCTGCACCTGACTGGCCTTACATGCCAGTGAGTGACTCGCTCTGCGGCTTTCATTGTCTTGCTGTTCCCTCAAGACAAAATATGATTGGAAAGTCAGAATTAAAGTCAAAATTATGATTGGAAAGTCAGAATTATGATTGGAAAGGCAGAATATGCAAGCCAAACAAATTCACCATGGCAATGAGGCTTGAGGTCTGTCCTGTGTGTAAAAATGCCATGACACGGTTTCTTTTAGGCAGGATAATCCTGTTTAGGAAATAGGAGCTCAGTTTGGGCCCAGCGTGTTGACATGTCATTAGTTGATTGTTTGTGTGAAAAGAGGGCAAGGTGAGAATGAGTGAGATACACCCAACCTGTCTAGCCACAACAGTCTCAGTCACTCAGTGTTACACAGCACACACACAAGAACAGGGACTGACACATACAAGCAGGTGAACACACACATGCGCTTATGGAAGATACTGACTCAACACACATAGTTCTGTTATCCACCAAGACAAATGACTGCGCTCCTATGCAACAACAATACTACAGATCCAACTCACGTTTAGCCCACAGCTTGATGGTCCTCAGAGTCAGTCTGAAGTTCTCAATGTTGGGTACAAGATGGAGGATCTCATCTGTAACTCTGCAACCTGAAAACACAACGTCAAGTCATTATTGTCCCCAACTAACCCACAGTCACAAGAGACAGACTGTTCGGCTACAACGTATCCCCGTAACTAACCCACAGCCACAATAGAGATTAGAGGTTGACCGATTAATCGGAATGGCCGATTAATTAGGGCCAATTTCAAGTTTTCATAACAATCGGAAATCGGTATTTTTGGACACCGATTTGGCCAACTTTTTTTTTTTTTTTTTACACCTTTATTTAACTAGGCAAGTCAGTCAGTATTCTTATTTTCAATGATGGCCTACCGGGGAACAGTGGGTCAACTGCCTTGTTCAGGGGCAGAATGAAAGATTTTTACCTTGTCAGCTCGGGGATTCAATCTTGCAACCTTTCAGTTAATCTAACCACCTGATTATATTGCACTCCACGAGGAGCCTGCCTGTTATGCGAATGCAGTAAGAAGCCAAGGTAAGTTGCTAGCTAGCATTAAACTTATCTTATATAAAACAATTAATCATTCGATCAATCATAATCACTAGTTAAACTAGTAATATCAACCATGTGTAGTTATCTAGCGTGTCCTGCGTTGCATATAATCGATGTGGTGCGCATTCGCGGAAAAGGGCCGCCGTTGCTCCAACGTGTACCTAACCATAAACATCAATGCCTTTCTTAAAATCAATAGACACAAGTATATATTTTTAAACCTGCATATTTAGTTAATATTGCCTGCTAACATGAATTTCTTTTAACTAGGTAAATTGTGACACTTCTCTTGCAACAGTCAGGGTATATGCAGCAGTTTGAGCCGCCTGGCTCGTTGCGAACTGTGAAGACTATTTCTTCCTAACAAAGACAGCCAACTTCGCCAAAAACGGGGGACGATTTAACAAAAGCGCATTTGCGAAAAAAAGCACAATTGTTGCACGACTGTACCTAACCATAAACATCAATGCCTTTCTTAAAATCAATAGACAGAAGTATATATTTTTAAACCTGCATATTTAGCTAAAAGAAATCCAGGTTAGCAGGCAATATTAACCAGGTGAAATTGTGTCACTTCTCTTACGTTCATTGCACGCAGAGTCAGTGTATATGCAACAGTTTGGGCCGCCTGGCTCGCTGCAAACTAATTTGCCAGAATTGTACGCAATTATGACATAACATTGAAGGTTGTACAATGTAACAGCAATATTTAGACTTATGGACGCGACCCGTTAGATAAAATACGGAACGGTTCCGTATTTCACTGAAAGAAAAAACGTTTTGTTTTCGAAATGATAGTTTCCGTATTCGACCATATTAAATGACCAAAGGCTCGTATTTCTGTGTTATTATGGTATAATTTGATTTGATATTTGATACAGCAGTCTGACTGAGCGATGGTAGGCAGCCGCAGGCTCGTAAGCATTCATTCACACAGCACTTTCGTGCGTTTTGCCAGCAGCTCAAGTGCTTCAAGCATTGCGCTGTTTATGACTTCAAGCCTATCAACTCCCGAGATTAGGCTGGTGTAACCGATGTGAAATGGCGAGCAAGTTAGCGGGGTGCGCGCTAATAGCATTTCAAATATCACTCACTGAGACTTGGGAGTAGTTGTTCCCCTTGCTTTTGTGGAGCGATGGGTAACGATGCTTCGAGGGTGGCTGTTGTCAATGTGTTCCTGGTTCGAGCCCAGGTAGGGGCGAGGAGAGGGACGGAAGCTATACTGTTACACTGGCAATACTAAAGTGCCTATAAGAACATCCAATAGCCAAAAGGTATATGGAATACAAATGGTATAGAGAGAAATAGTCCTATAAATACAATATTAACTATGTTAAAAGGAACCACCAGCTTTCATATATTCTCATGTTCTGAGCAAGGAACTTAAACTTTAACTTTTTTTTATACATGGAACATATTTCACTTTTACTTTATTCTCCAACACTTTGTTTTTGCATTATTTAAACCAAATTGAACATGCTTCATTATTTATTTGAGGCTAAATTGATGTTATTGATGTATTAAGTTAAGTTAAAGTGTTCATTCAGTATTGTTTGTAATTGTCATTATTATAAATAAATTATATATTTTTTATTATTATTATTTATTACTATTATATTGGCCCTGGTATCGGCGTAGAAAAATCATAATCGGTCGACCTCTAAGACAGACAGTTAGGCTACAATGTCCCGTAACTAACCCACAGTCACAATAGAGACAGACTGTTAGGCTTCAATGTATCCCCGTAACTAACCCACAGTCACAATAGAAACAGACAGTTAGGCTACAATGTATCCCCGTAACTAACCCACAGTCACAATAGAGACAGACTGTTAGGCTACAATGTATCCCCGTAACTAACCCACAGTCACAATAGAGACAGTTAGACAGACAGTTGTTAGGCTACAATGTATCCCCGTAACTAACCCACAGTCACAATAGAGACAGACTGTTAGGCTACAATGTATCCCCGTAACTAACCCACAGTCACAATAGAGACAGACTGTTAGGCTACAATGTATCCCCGTAACTAACCCACAGTCACAATAGAGACAGACTGTTAGGCTACAATGTATCCCCGTAACTAACCCACAGTCACAATAGAGACAGACTGTTAGGCTACAATGTATCCCCGTAACTAACCCACAGTCACAATAGAGACAGACTGTTAGGCTACAACAATGCAGAGAACACTTGAAACCTACAACACAGCAGTTGCTTTCAACCAGCTGTCGTTACGGTTACCGGTGAGTCAACAACCAATCGTTAAGAGGCCTTTCGACCATTCAAAACACACTGTTTTTAACTTGGATCAGTGTAGTGAAATACCATTCAGCAAATTATTTTATCCTAAACGACTTACAGTACAGTAAATACACAGCACATGCAGAACATTTGGAAAGTATTCCAACCCCTTCACTTTTTCTACATTTTGTTATATTACAGCTTTATTCTAAAATGGATTAAATTAATATTATTTTTTTTCATCAATCTACACACAATACCACATAATGACAAAGCAAAACCAGGTTTAGAATCGTTTGCAAATGTATTCAAAATAAAAACAGAAATACCTTAGTTACGTAAGTATTCAGACCCCCCCCCCTGCTTTTTTTATGAGACTCAAAATGGAGCTCAGGTACATCCTGTTTCCATTGATCATCCATGAGAGGTTTTAACAACTTTATTGTAGTCCACCTGTGGTAAATTCAATTGATTGGACATGATTTGGAAAGGCACACACCTGTCTATATATAAAGTCCCACAGTTGACAGTGCATGTCAGAGTAAAAACCAAGCCATGAGGGTTGAAGGAATTGTCCGTAGAGCTTAGAGACAGGATTGTGCTGAGGCACAGATCTGGGGAAGGGTACCAAAACATTTCTGCAGCATTGAAGGTCCCCAGGAACACAGTGGCCTCCATCATTCTTATATGGAACAAGTTTGAAACCACCAAGACCCTTTCGCACAGGCCAAACTGAGCAATCGGGGGAGAAGGGGGTTCAGGAAGGTAACCAAGAACCCGATGGTCACTTTGACAGAGCTCCAGAGTTCCTCTGTGGAGACGGGAAAACCTTCCAATCTCCGCAGCGCTCCACCAATTAGGCCATTATGGTAGAGTGGCCAGATTGAAGCCATTCCTCAGTAAAAAGGCATTGCCAAAAGGTACCTAAATGACTCTCAGGCCATGAGAAACAAGACTCTCTGGTCTGATGAAACCAAGATTGAACTCTTTGGCCTGAATGCCAAGCGTCACGTCTGGAGAAAACCTGGCACCATCCCTACGGTCAAGCATGGTGGTGGCAGCATCCTGCTGTGGAGATGTTTTTCAGCGGCAGGGACTGGGAGACTAGTCAGGATTGAGGGAAAGATGAACAGAGAAAAGTACAGAGAGATCCGATGAAAACCTGCTTCAGAACACTCAGGACCCCAGACTGGGACAAAGGTTCACCTTCCAACAGTACAACGACCCTAAGCACACAGACAAGACAATGCAGGAGTGGCTTTAGAACAAGTCTCTGAATGTCCTTAAGTGGCCCAGCCAGAGCTCGAACTTAAAGACTTGAAAATAGCTGTGCAGTGATGCTCCCCATCCAACCTGACAGAGCTGGAGAGGATCTGCAGAGAATAATGGGAGAATCTCACCAAATACTGGTGTGCCAAGCTTGTAGTATCATACCCAAAAAGACTTGAGGCTGTAATCGCTGCCAAAGGTGCTTCAACAAAGTACAGAGTAAAGAGTCTGAATACTTATGTAAATGTGATATGCTGATGTGATAAGGCTGTAATATAAATTGTAGAGAAAGTCAAGGGGTCTGAATAGTTTTCCCGAATACACTGTACATTTTAGTATCTGTGACCCCAGCGGGAACCGAACCCATCACACTGGTGCTGATAACACCACACTTTCCCCAACTGAACCACATCAGGACCCAAGCTCAGAGGATACAAAGAGCTCAGTGTTACCATTGAGACTCCTAATGCAGCGGATGTCAAGGTTCTTCAGCAGCCCGTCATCTCGAAGGTCCAGATTCTTTGGGATTGTTTGCAAAGCTAACCGTGCAAACAGGATGTCGATCTAGAAATACACAACAAACAGTTCATGGACATTTTATTTTTTAAGTGGTACATCTCAATATTGGATGTATTGCATGGTTTCCTTGCAGTAATGCAAATGTTCACATTTAAGGCGTATAAAGAAATCATGAACAATAAAGAAATATGTTCAAATGTCACACCTCAATGCTGTCAAAAGACAGCTTTATCACCGGGACAAATGCCTCCTCAACAGCCTGGAAAATAAAGACAGAAGTTCATGAACAGTCTGCACCTTGTTCATTTTTGAGTATGAATCTTTACCTCTAACTCTACCAATACCCACTTCACTCTCACCTACTACCAACACAAGTCTCACTCTACCAATACAATGCCCACCCTCAAATCCTTGACCTCCTCCTGCTCCTTCAGCTTGTCCAGGAACGAGGAGAAGAAGTCTGTTCTCTCCACATGTCGAGGAGCCACAAACAGGGCGTCAATGTCTGCCCCTAGAAGACGAGGACAGAAGACCTTGTTTAGATGTAAACTCTGTGGTCATATGTTGTCAGGACTTCTGAACCTGTGTGGTTGGTAGTCGTGTTCAGTAGGTACCAAACAGGAAAATGTTTTGAACTGAAAATTAGCATTCCTGTCGGACAACAACTCTTAATGTAACTTTTGTAGTGAAAAGTGGACATAACATGTACCTTTAGTGTGAACTCCTAACCTGTACGACCCAAATGTGAATATCTTCCCTCCAACAGACTCAATCACCGAGGCAGGCAGATTCTAGAAAAAGAAAAAAAAAACAATCCGTACATACAATCCTTACAAACTGTTGCATCATGGTAGGTAACAGTGCCATGCGGTTGTCATATCAACCAAATATTATAAAACTGCATACCAAATCGCACACTATTCCCTTTTATAGTGCAGAGTCCTGATCAAAAGTGACCCACTATATTTGGGACTGAGCCATTTGACGTTATCACCAGACCCCTTGCTGTATCAGAGAACTGTCTTATAGGTGGAATGTAAAATCATACCTTTGTCTCACTGACGTCACGGATCCATTCCTTCACCAGTGTGTTCAGTTTTCCCAACACGTGTATTCTATGGAAAACAAGGGGCATGATTTAGAGGAAGTCTGTGGTACTTTGACGTTTAACCCCCCTAGTCGATGTTCACGCCCCTGCTGAAATGTAATTAGCATAATAAAAAATATATCTCTCTAGCTTAAACTGGTGTATTTTTATTATGCTAATTAGATTTCAGCAATTTATATATATATATATTAATTTTTTTGCATTGGATGCGTCTCTACCCACCGCATCCGTTGATGCTGCATCCGAGGTGGCAGAGCTAGAGTGGTGTTTGTCCGACTATGAGACACCCCGAAAATCAATGTTCTCAACTGGCAGTTTCATTAAATATTACCCACAAAACACCCGTGTCAACGTCAACAGTGAAGAGGCGACGCCGGGATGCAAAGAAAAAGCAATATCTCAGACTGGCCAATAAAAAGAAAAGATTAAGATGGGCAAAAGAACAGACACTAGACAGAAGGACTCTGCCTACAAGGCCAGCATCCCGGAGTCGCCTCTTCCCTGTTGACGTTGAGACTGGTGTTTTGTGGGTAATATTTAACCTCTTGAGCTTATGGCTCAATACTGCCCCCGTTGGAGGAAGTGCGTGCCCATAGTAAACTGAAAATATTTTTTTCCAAAATTGCTAATATATGCATATAATAATAATTATTGAATAGAAAACACTCTAAAGTTTCTAAAACCGTTTAAATTATGTCTGTATGTAAAGCAGAACTCTCAGGGCAGCCTTTCTCCCAAACTCTCTCTTGTCAAGAGAAAAGTTGGGTCAACTTTGACGTCATCGCCCCCACCCTTCCCAGGCAGCTACCGATCTGGGAACAGTATGTATTTGTTCAGCGCGATGTCTGCTTTCAATTGGCACGTTCATTGTTTGAATTTCGCGCTCCTCATCCTTTGGCGGGCGAAAATGCCCGGTTCACTCTCACATACATGCACTCTATTGCGCGCGGCCGATTTGGGGAACGTTCTTTTCCAATAGACACCAGTTGAAGCCGGTTCGTTTGTTTGCGATTATCATTGTTTTACATGATAAAAACATCATTTTGCTCGATTCTGCACTTAGTTTGACCAGTTTAGTCGACATATAATATGTAATTTTGAAGTTTGATTGCGCAAGAGTGCGGGACCAGAAGGAGCAGAAGTTATTTTGGGTGCATTTCAGCTGAAGCTGTTAGCATATGCTAATACAAAGACGCACAACTTGAAACCAAACGATGTATTGGGTAAGTATGACTCCTTCTACGTCTTCTGATCGAAGAACATCAAAGGTAAGGGAATATTTATGTGGTTATTTTGGGTTTCTGTGGACTCCAAACGTAGAGGAGACACTGCTAATATCTGAGCGCCGACTCATAGCATAGACTAGTGAACGAATTCTGTAACGTTAAAAATAAATGTAACACAGCGGTTGTATTAAGAAGAAGTGTATCTTTGTAACTATATGTAGAACATGTATATTTAGTCATGTTTATTGCTTGTTATCTGACGTTATCTGTCCGAGCTATCATAATTTCTCCGGACATTTTGAGTAGCATTTTTGAAATGTCGTCATTGTAAACAGAGATTTATGGATATTAATGGCATATTATTGAAAAAAAAAAAAAAAATGTACTGTGTAACATGTAATATTACTGTCATCTGATGAAGATTTTCAAAAGGTTAGTGAATTATTTATTTTTTAATCCTACTTTTAAATTTTATATTTTCTGGGACAAAATGGCCGCCGTTTGCCTTTTGTTTCGGTGGTGGTCTAATATAAATGTGTGCTATGTTTTCGCCGTAAAACATTTTAGAAATCTGACTTGCTGGGTAGATGAACAAGGTGTTTATCTTTCATTTGAGCTATTGGACTTGTGTAGGTGTGGAGGTTAAATATGTCTAAGAATATTTTTTCACATTTTGTGTTATGCTAATGAGCTTGAGCCGTAGTCACGATCCCGGATCCGGGATGGGTAGCATCAAGAGGTTAATGAAGCTGCCAGTTAAGGACTTGTTTGAGAAAATGACACCTCACTAGACAATCTAATGTACTTGTCCTCTTGCTCAGTTGTGCACCGGGGCCTCCCACTCCTCTTTCCATTCTGGTTAGAGCTAGTCTGCGCTGTTCTGTGAAGGGAGTAGTACACAGAGTTGTACCAGATCTTCAGTTTCTTGGCAAATTTTCACCTGGAATAGCCTTCATTTCTCAAAATAAGAATAGACTGACAAGTTTCAGAAGAAATGTCTTTGTTTCTGGTCATTTTGAACCTGTAATCGAACCCGCAAACGCTGATGCTCCTGATACTCAACTAGTCTAAAAAAGGCCCGCTTTATTGCTTCTTTAACCAGAACAGTAGTTTCCAGCTGTGCTAACATAATTGCAAAGGGTTTTCTAATGATCAATTAGCCTTTGAAATTGATAAACTTGGATTAGCCAACACAACGTGCCATTGGAACACAGGAGTGTTGGTTGCTGATAATGGCCCTCTGTACGCCTATGTAAATATTCCATTATTTAAATTTAAAAAAGCAATTTCCAGCTACAATAGTCATTTACAAAATTAACAATGTCTACACTGTATTTCTGATCAATTTGACGTTATTTTAAAATGGACCAAAAAAAAAGGTGCTTTTCTTTCAAAAGCAAGGACATTTCTAGGTGAGCGCAAACTTTTGAGCGGTAGTACGCATTTCTATTATCTTTCAGATATAGGACAGACATTATAGATCGTTTCAGGGGAGAGGAGGTGGGATGAATGAGCCAATTTTAACAGCAGTAAAGCCAAATAGAAAATGTCTAATATATCTATGACTTTAAAAAAATATATCATAAATAACTATAGAAGTATGTCACTTTATAACCACGGCAGGTAACCTAGTAGTTAAGAGCGTTGGGCCAGTAACCGAAAGGTTGCTAGAGCGAATCCCAGAGCTGACGAGGTAAAAAAAAATGTTCTGCCCCTGAACAAGGCAGTTAACCCACGGTTCCCCTGTAGGCCGTCATTGTAAATAGGATTTTTTTCTGAAATTACTTGCCTTGTTAAAATGTGTAATTAAAAATAAATAAATATATATCTATTAAATACAGTTTACCAAGTACTGACTGAAACCCCAACATGAGAATAATTGGCTGATGTACTGGCAAGATATAGGATAAAGTTCTCCTCCTCCTCATAGGCCTTGACACTAGCTGATATAACTTGTGTCCATTCCAACATGACCATTTACTAGTGACAACCATCCTACCTGCGTTGTAGTTCCAGCTCCTCTTCAAACACCCCGTACGGTTTCAGGGCCTCAGTCAGCCTGTGTGTGAGGACAAGGTCAGCCTCCTTAGCTTGGACCAGGCTGATAGGAGAAGTGATCCCATAGTGCTTGGGAGTCTCCCGACCCAACGACACCTGGTTAGCAGTTGGACTGAAAACAGGACAGGACAGACGTGTTTGTGATCTGAATAAATGTATGTGCCATGTAACAAATGTTACTAGGAATTTCTCTTGGTATTGTACAAAGAAACATCCACACATCAACACAACTCACACAGAAAGAGCCTGACGGCATCACAGCACATTCAAATGCTGCATGTAGTGTGTCTTTTAAAGTTAGTTCTATACTGACTCCCTAGCATACATTGCCTGCTGTGGTTTCTGTGGTTGTGGTGGTAGAGAAAAACAGACATAGCTATACATCTTCATATTGGACTCTGGGGAAAAACACAGACGTTTCTCAATGGATTCTGATGATGTCATGCCTCATATTATCTAGAATGTTTTGACTGAACAGAGCCACCAAGGACATAGTCAACATCAACTTGGTGACCTTCTGTAATGTTATAGTTTGATGTTGACATGACATCACAGACGCCTAACATGCTGACCAGACGAGGCATGCATGTGTCCGCCATCGCGCGGATGCAGGTTTTGTCCACCCACACCAGACACGAATTTGTGGACAGGTCACTTGCTGCTGCTAGCTAATTTGTCCTGGGATATAAACAGTTGTTATTTTACCTGAAATGCACAAGGTCCTCTACTCCGACAATTAATCCACAGACAAAAGGTTAAAAACAGTTTGCTTCTAGCAATCTATCCTCCATCAGGCTTCTTCTTCTTCTTCGGGACTTTATATGAAGGTTGGCAACCAACTTTACAAACCAAAACATAACATGCTGATCACACCGCTCGTGTCACAAAATAAATGTAAACATGCATGCTATTCAATCATTGCACCCACACTGCTCACGTCCGTCTGAATAGCCAGGTGCTAAAATAGAACCAAGTTCTATTTGTGACACTTGACACGCTGCAAGTCCCTCCTCTCCCATCTCATTGGTTTTGAGGAGCATATACCCACGTGGGTGATTGAAAGTCAACTGAGATCCACACTCCAGTCCAGTTGTTGGTGGTAATGCATCTTAAAGTTGGTGGCCTACACTGCTATATAAAGTACGAAGAAGCCTGAAGGAGGAGAGATTACTAGAAAACAAACGTTTACCTGTGGATTAATTGTCGGAGTAGAAGATTTTGTGCATTTCAGGTAAAATGACAACCCATTGTTTATAGCTCATAACAAATTTTCAAGCAACAGCAAACTAGCTATCTACATTTCTAAATGTTTAATGCTTTTCGACCTGTCCTCAAATTAATTTAGTTGGTTTTGATATTTCAACCTGCGTGTCCGGTGTGGGAGGACAAAACGAGCATGTAAGAGTTACGCCTAAATGACAGTGGACAAGACTAACCCTGAACAGACAACTTTCTCTAACTGGCAATGAAAACACATGATATTTCAGCTGTATCTGACAAATATATTTAACATAATTGCGAAAAAGAGAAACGAATTAGAGTAGTAACAGTAGCGTAACATTGTCTTTGTTTGCATTTAACCTTTTAAACAAAGTTTGCGAACGACAAATTTACAAATATCAACTTTACACTTCACTTTGTTACTAGAAAACACGTAGCTAACTAACGTTAATTGGTTACCGAATCACAATTTACCTACTAACGTCAGCTACGTAGCACAAAGCTAACGTTGGTTAACGTGTTTTATTATGGCAGCTAAGTCCTGGAAATGTTAACTAGTCGTTTGCAAATTCACTTGCCAAGAACGCTTGAATGCATTGGGTTGAAAGTCAGACCCGTACTAACGATAACTACTGTAACTAGCTAATATTCAATTGTTTCTATACTATTTCCCGCTACCAAAAATAAATACTTGCCAAACTGGCTCGCCAGCATCGGTAGGCCCAATCCCCTTTCCAAACACATATCTGTCCAAAGTAACGAGATACTTACAGAGCCATTGAAACAACCTCCAGCAAGTCCAATCAGGCTTCCCAAAATTCCCTTCTCATACTCGTTTCTTATTATAAAAATTAAAAAAAGATAGCTATGTTATTTAACCAGCAACCGAGCAATGTGATTTACACCTTTTGTTTCCTCTAAACATGGCGCGTGTTCAAGCTGTGCGGTAAAAATCGCACCGTGAGTGGGTTGTGTTTACGTCATACCGTAGAGCACACTTTTATCACATGGGAACTGTAGTCTTTTAAAATAGATGGACATTTTGGCATTTTTATTTTACCAGGTAAATTTACGGAACACATTCTCCTTTACAGCAACGACCTGGGGAATAGTTTCGGGGGAGAGGGGCGATGAATGAGCTAATTGTGAGTTATGTGTAGTAAGTACTCTGTGTAGAGTTATCATTCATCCTTACCCTAGGAGGGTGTCTATTTAGTAATTACACAGTAGTACTCTGTTTTACCTTCAGGGGGTTGAGTCTAATATATACAGTATAACTCATCTGCTGCATAGCCTTAATTTTTGTACTAAACAATAGATGTATTTGAATATCTAGTAGGTGGGTATACAAGGATTACTTATACTTAACAATTTTACAAAAACACATTCACTTAGAGTGCAGATGTAAAGTTTGCTAACAGATTGATGGTTTGTGCCATCATTCTGTTACTAAACTTTGTATTTGCACTGCTCAAGTAAATGTGATTTTTGTTAAAAGTAGTCCTTGTGCATAGTTATGGTTAGTTTAACTTTTGCAATCGTTGGTTTTAGTTTAACATTTTAAAGTGAAAAATCTAAATCTCAGCGTCACTGTTACCTGGAATAGAGTACCACAGTGAGTCATAATACCCATAATCCTAGCAGTCAAATAGGGAAATGGTTTCACTTGTTTTTTTTCCCATCATTCGTTTTTCCCATAGGGGATTATACAAACATTTAAATTAAGGGCCTGTGTTTTGTGTAGGCTTACCCTGATGTTTTCAATAACTGTAAATCTCTCTACCCCCAACAAATGAAATTGTGATTAGCTGCTAATGTGGCTATCATATAGAAATACAAAATGCCAAGATTATCTCAACGAGGCTGTTGAATCGAGGCAAAGGTAAGCGTCTCTGGATTAACTATACATTTAGCTAAATGTAATAATGAATGAATTGGCTGCTGGATCTTTAAATGTACCTGTTAGGGAATGGTGTCAGCTAGAGATCACGTGCAAGATGATTCCAGGGATTTGTAGTTTTGCATGATATCTACTTTGATTTCAATTAGCATTTTAAAATCTGTGCGTAAAGAGCTGAATATATTGATAGGTCACCTTGTCCCAGAGAGATTTACATGGTAATCAAAACCTCACGCCGGGGGTAAGCCTACACAAAACAACCCTTTAAGTGTTTCTACAAATCCCTTTTATAGGGGGGAAAAATTATTGGAACCATTTCCCTTGTCTGTGAAATTCTAACCAAGTGAGAGACTTTATCATTTCTACAAACAATCAATCTTTATTATAAGATTTGCACATTTTTAAGCTAGTTAACGATCCACTCAACAACACTGCAGAGTTAAGAGCCCCTCAAACGAGTCGGGTCTCAGCCTTTATAGGAAAATACAACCTCTGTCTACGTGGGAGTTTAGCAGGTGTGTGTGTGTGAGAGACCATGGTGGGAAGAAATGTGAGACCAAGTGTTGTTACTCCTTTCTGCTGCTCAAACTAGCCTCTGTTCTCTTCGTATCTCCACACAGCTGTGCCCTTGAAAGATACGGAAAGGACAGAATGGACCAAAAAAGTGTGGTCACTCTGAGGCTCTTTGTTTTTTGGCTGCGTGACCAAGCTACTAAGAAACAAGAGGAAAACACTGTCTTCTCAGATGGGAGAAAGACAGTGGAAATGTACAGGTTAAAAGCTTTACAGCACAAGTGTATACGGAGCGCCGAGTTTGTAATTTTGCCACGATACCCTGTTTGACCACAAGGTTTTATGGGTATTATGACACCTTCACTGTGGGGCTCTATAGCCCAGCTGTTTTCACACTTTTTAGGCTTATCCTGATGTTTTGATAAAAGTGTAAATCTCTCTCGGACAAGGTCACTTATAAATGTATTTACCCCCAACAAATGTAAATGCTAATGTGGCTATCATAAAGATTTTTAAAATGTATTTTTATTTCACCTTTATTTAACCAGGTAGGCTAGTTGAGAACAAGTTCTCATTTGCAACTGCGACCTGGCCAAGATAAAGCATAGCAGTGTGAACAGACAACACAGAGTTACACATGGAGTAAACAATTAGAAATCATTGAAAAAATTAAAACGCTGTGGGTTTGTAATTGGATTATGTCACGTGCTAGGGTAGGTGTAGCTGAGGCAAGTGCACATTTTCTTCATAAAATGTACCATTCAGTTGTAGTTACATTTCATGAATATGATCTTTACAAAAACTCAAGAGTCAAACTAGAGGAATGCATGTTTATCTCTCATGGGGAAAATAAACAAGGGGTATTGCAAGACGTGATCAACACAAGAGTCTTAACACTGTCAGGACAAAACATTTAAATACCAGTCGACAAGGTCTCCTAGATGTTTGGAGTGGTAACCACCTCACACTAGTCTTGTAAACTGTTCCGGAGGAGATATACACAACTACAGCTCCATGGTTTGTTGCTGGTGGCCCACTCTTCGATGGTATACAGAGAGTGTTTTTAAGAGTACACAGATCTGAGAGGACTGGATAGAAGTAAGCAATGTGGAGATGAGCCTATATAAGGGCCACCCACCAAAGGCTTCCTAAAAGGCGTTTTGTGACCCAGGAAGCAAAACGTCAACGTTTTACCAATATGAGCACTATGGCTTCAAATTTGTAAAAGTTGCACAATGTGGTTGATTTTGAAATCAGCGCATTTTGTGTAATTTTAACGAGCAACATTGAGGTTGCCATGTTACATCTCGGTTACAATTGTTCCACATGTTCAGTTGTCCATGCTTGCAGAAAGCAATGCATTTACCAGACCGAAGGAATCCCCAAATAATACAAGTTAAGAAGCGTTTGAAACATGCTAAATATATATATATATTTCTTCCGGATGCCAGAACAGTGTTTATTTAGCTGTGGGGTCCTTTAGTAGATTTTGAGAGCTACGTTAGCTAGTGTAACAGCATAGCTTCCGTCCCTCTCCTCGCCCCTACCTGGCCTCGAAACAGCCACCCTCGAGGCATCGTGACTCATCACTCCACAAAAGCCGCGGTCCTTCCGGAGCAAGGTCTCAGAGCGAGTGACGTCACTGATTGAAACGCAATTAGCGCGCACCCGGCTAATCATTTCACAACGGTTACACTAGCAAACATCTTTTTCTTTAGTTTGGCTAGCAGGCAAGAGCTATGGTGGCTCTTGTAGACTAAATACAGCTGCCAAAATCTCCAACTGAGAACTACTGTACACAGACAAAATATATGTCCTCGTTTCGGGATTCATCTGGGTCAGTGAAGGCAACGTGTCGCTTGAGCTGATGCAAGGACGAACACGCACAGTTCTGTGCACCAGTGTGGAAACAAAAGTAACCAAGGTGAAACAGAAGTGATGCTAGTTAAATTATCCAAGATGCACTGTGATTTTGATGCCAAATATCATAACTTTGATTTAAAGAGAACTTATGTTCTTTTACAAGTTTTGAATCACACAGTATTCATATCCATAACGTTAGCTACATAGTGTTACTGACATGTTGCAGTTCTGTTTTCTGGGTCACAGAACAACACATCGGCTTAATGAGGGATTGTAAAACGCAGCCTTTCTCTACTCGGGGGTGGGTCCGTAGTTCCGGAGATGCCCCACCAGACTGGTGATCTCCATCATAGTACCGCATTGTTCATCAATGAAAGATTTCCTCTCAATGCCTTAAGTTCTATTCAATCAGTTTACTATTACTATACACTGGTTCTGACAAATAGGTTGAATATTGGTTTTGAAATGCTTTGGCTAAATCAGTATTATATTCTAGCCTTACCAATTGTGTTCTGGGTGACTCTCCAGCATGTCAAACTATTTCAGAACCATTTCATCTTCCACAGTCTATACTTCTTCAGCTGGCTACGGTACTCGTCTACTCTGCCACATCCTCAGCCTGGTTCTGCACCCGCTCCATTAAGGAAGTCATCAGATGCCTCCAAGGAGAAAATAAAATCTGCAAAACAGACACGGGTGGACTCCCAAGTGGCGCAGCAGTCTAAGGAGTCACTACAGACCCGGGTTCGAACCGACCGGGAGACCCATGAGGCAGTGCAAAATTGGCCCAGCGTCGTGAGGGTTTGACCGGCCCGGGATGTCCTGATTCTCATCGTGCTCTAGCGACTCCTTGTGGCGACCTACAAGAATGTCATCTATGAAACCACCAACTCCGCTTCACAAATGTTACAAAAACAATCTGAATAATATGAAGTCCAACACGATAAGACGAGGCAACAAGCCTAAATAAGATCTACAAACATGCTTTCAGGAACAACTCATGCCACAACTCCATACACGCATACTACCACTCGTGTGTACACTAGCAAAACAAATCAAACAAATTGTATTTGTCACATACACATGGTTAGCAGATGTTAGTGCGAGTGTAGCGAAATGCTTGTGCTTCTAGTTCCGACAATGCAGGGTCTACAGCACATGATAATAGCCTTTTTGTGTACACTAGCACATGGTAATAGCACTCGTGTGTACACTAGCACATGGTAATAGCATGTGTGTGTGTGTGTGTGTGTGTGTACACTAGCACATGGTAATAGCACGTGTGTGTGTGTGTACACTAGCACATGGTAATAGCACGTGTGTGTGTGTGTGTACACTAGCACATGGTAATAGCACTCGTGTGTGTGTGTGTGTGTGTGTGTACACTAGCACATGGTAATAGCACTCGTGTGTGTGTGTGTGTGTACACTAGCACATGGTAATAGCGTGTGTGTGTGTGTGTGTGTGCACATGGTAATAGTGTGTGTGTGTGTGTGTGTGTACACTAGCACATGGTAATAGCACTCGTGTGTGTGTGTGTGTGTGTACACTAGCACATGGTACATTTCTGTTTTCAGCCACCCCAGAGTGCCTCACTTGTGGACGTGCTGGCAGCATGTAGCAGCACGTTCGATTGTGCAGCTCAAGAATTCAGCATAGCAAGTTTGTAAGAAGGTCTGGTTATTTAAATGAGTAAAGAGTTTAATCCGTTCTCCATTACTTTATTCACAGGTAAATGGTAATATGCTCTACACCGCTCTGGTGACAGACTTTGCTGCCTTGTTTCCAATCGTCCACATGGCTGCGAGAACCTATTCAAGTAAGTAAATCCATTTAAAGTGTAAACTATATTATTAGCTACAGTGCAGTCTAACTCAAATGAGCTGCTAACGTAACTAGCTAGCCATCTAGCCAACTTTACGCTGCAAGGTTTGGTGACCAGGGCCATCTGGGACTGCCTCCTGAGGGCCTTCAGGCGTGTCAAGGCTACCTGTGTCCTGCATAACTTCATGGACATGAGGACCAGGAGGGGGGAGGGGGGGGGATCTACAGCTTGCCGCCGTGTGCCAGAGGAGAGGTCTACAGGATGTTTCAAGGATGGGGGCAAACAACTCAGCACAGGAGGCAATCCACTTCCATTTACTTAGCTATGTCAACTGCAGTTATTTAATTCCAGGTGAGGGTGCTGTCTGTACAAAAACAAAACAGGCTCTTTTAAGAGTCGCCCATATTGAGAACAATTACACCCTATAACCCACACCTACACACTTGTGTATCAATCTGATGTGTTGTGCAGGCTCAGGTGTAACTGTGGCTCCTTCCACCTTCAAAAGAATAGACAAAGGGAACCAACCATGGAGAATAGTAAGACACGTCATTATTTAACGTAGTAGACGCTATATAGTTTGTCATGTCTGTTTTTCAGTATAAAGTACTCTGCAGCCACTTAGTGTGGACACCAGGTGAGACCACACACACATTCCTGTTGAACACTCTCTTTACTCAAAACAGTCTCTGTCCTTTACTTCATCCCCTTCTCCCTAAATCATCTAGGTTATATCAGCTGTGTCGGTGAACTCCTCCCACATCTGAACTGGCTGACAGAGGGCACAGCATGCTGAGAGGTGAGAGGTGACTTGGTCTGGTCAACAGGAAGTATTATTAAATGCTTTACATTGAAATAGA
This sequence comes from Oncorhynchus tshawytscha, assembly GCF_018296145.1. Lineage (NCBI taxonomy): Eukaryota > Metazoa > Chordata > Actinopteri > Salmoniformes > Salmonidae > Oncorhynchus > Oncorhynchus tshawytscha. Next base: position 37,262,232 of record NC_056446.1, read on the forward strand.
GATGTATTATTAACTTTGGGACTACTATAAGGATAGTTTTGCATTTCACCTACTGATGATTATGATGACTGAGTGTTAGGGGATGATTGTGCCTTCTTTTTTTTTTTTTTTACTGTATTATTCTGTCTCTCGTCTCCAGGTAGGTTCTGATGTGAGAGGATAAACTGAGTGCCCGAGGCTGTTCGGAGACATGGCCAGAGACACTTATGTATCTGTGATAAACAGAGAGTATTAGGGTAACCCTGTAATTCATGAATCATATGCTGTCTTCCCTGTTCCTCTGTTCTTATGACTTTGTCTCTCTCATACCTCTCCCCAACTTCCTTTTCATCTGTTTTTATAATGGCCACCAGATGTGCATTGAAGTACAGATTGAACATTTTTATTTAGAATATATTACATTTTATAATGCATGTATTTATAACACTTGGATAATGAACTTTCAGTAAAGCGTTTCACGTTCTCTACTGGTTGAAATGAAGTCTCGTTTGATGACCAACTACACCTATCCTGTGTTTATCAGATCAATGCAGAAGAAGTGTTTGCTATTGAGATGAACTAGTTGTATAGTAGTTACATGATGCAAAGGAAGGGTAGTGTTTTTAAATTAATAAAATCTGTTTCTGTATAATAATGAATTATAAATCCACCTTTTAACTAAAGTTTCTGGTCTATTGCATAGTTACAATGTGTAACCATTGAGGGACCTGGATTGGAAAAACACTGGAAGTTAATAATTGTCATACATACACAGCATCATTCAAATAATGGAGTTTGATACTCCTGGTATTGGATATGACTGAAATGTCTCAGATATTCATACCTGAATCGCACCTTTTATTTGCCAATTTGGAGTACATGAATCAGTGAATGTATTCAATGTACAGGCTACAATGTGAGGATCTCATGCTTGGTAATAACTGCACGTATATAGGACTTGCATCCTTGGCAAAACGTTTATTATATTCTACTCGACCCATAGGGTTCATTCAGACTGTTTTGAAGTCGATACAACAGGCTATGATAGCTGAGGGTCATAGCTAGGTTCTGAACTAATATTTATACCAAACATTTTAGGGTCCATACACAGATCGGATAACGTTTCATAGCTAGCTACACATCCATGGGCATACAGGTATTTTTATACTCTACAAGCAAGACAATGACTAGATACGTTACTTCAGCTGCATTGCATGGGAAATGTCCAGGCAAGCTTACAAAATTGTACATTCAATGTGTTGTAAATGCTTTCCTAGATTCTTTGCATCCACTGTTTCACAAGACGAAAGCCAAGTTTGCTGGTTTTCTCAGGAGTCCCTAAAACCATTAAACAACCAGAACTACAATCCATAAAGCTACCTAGCTGGTTAATGTCAGCTAGTTTGCTATTGAGCGATTTTCGTAAATAAACGATTACGCATATGTCAGTTAATCTACGTTAACTAAGATATTTTTTTTGCATGACTCATGTAATTACTTACATTCCATCCTAGTATTTCTATTTTCCCTCTTTGCAGAAGAAAATCACCAGCGATGGGTCGCGCAGCGTCAAACTCGTCATGCAAACCAGTCGATATGATTGGTCATCGCCCAGGTCGCCACTGACGTTTTCCATGAACTTGGGAACTGCTTTTGACTCTTCACTCTCCCGCTCAACCCCTTTTCATAGCCTCCTCCTGAAATATATTTGATACATTTATCTTTGTATGTTTTTGTATTTAAGACTCAGCGATATGACGTAGATGCAAAGTAAACCGAATAGTGAGTCAAAGTCCGCAACAACTAATAGGGTTGAAGCGCGAGGCTAAACTTCTACGCTGTTTTTGTTTCCACACGTTATGAACCAGTGCAGATACTGTGTGAGAGAGAAGTCTTATATCTCGCTCATTGTAATATCGTCCTTGCCCCTAATGTCCACGTAATTCCGCTGAGTCTACCTTTCAAAGATGTGCAAAACACATTTCTGCATATTGGATTTTCATGGTTTTGACACATGTATTTTAAATGTATAGTTGAATTGTTATCAGAAAATAAGAGGCACGCTTTTTGGGAACGACAGATACAATTTGAGTAGTGCTGTCTTTTACTGACCAGAGGTGTCACCTCGTAGATAACCTCTGAACTTCATCTAAAATGTTTACACAGTATCTCTGCCACAGTACTCTTCCCTGCCGCTGGAGGGCCCAGCAGACAGACTGATTGGAAAACAAACAGCACAATATCTCAATATTCTATGTCTGGCTTGAATATGGGTATAAGGCAATAATACCATTGTACACTCATTGCTGTGTACTTGCTACAACCCTGTACTCCTACAATACATATATTATAAACTGATGCTGGACAGCTTTTTGTTAATACTGCAACTGGACCACTCACTAGAAGTTGACAGTTTGTATTCCTCCACCACCCGGTTGATTTCTTCCTTTATCAACAATTCCAGCCTCGGATACCCAGTGGAGATTGAAGGTATCCTTCAGACTGGTTATATCCACAAATTGACACTCCAGTAATCCACATCTGTGTGCATTTTTATTTTTTAAATGGGTCAAACTGATGCTCAAATTTAGACCAGTCCCAGATCTACTGCTGTACTGCCAATGTCCTCCCATCGTCGACCATAGGAGTTGTCAAGACTGTCAAACAAACTGATCTGGGACCAGGCTAGTGAAGATATGCTCCAACTGACCATTGTCATTTCTGAATTAGATTTCCTAAACCTGAGACAGGGATCAAATTAGACATACCGTCAGAGCCTTAGTGAGGTAGTCCTCCTTGGAGGACTTTCTTGATCTGCCCTGGACTGAACATTTGAGTCATTTAGCAGACCCTCTTATCCAGAGAGACTTATAGGAGCAATTAGGGTTAAGTGCCTTGCTCAAGGGCACATCAGATTTTTCATGTAGTTGGCTCAGGGAATCGAATCAGGGAATCGTATCAGCGACCTTCCAGTTACCGGCCCAACGCTCTTAACCGCTAGGCTCCCACCCCTTATTATCTATACAGAAAACACCAACCAATTAAAATCCACATCTATTTAAAATAAAGAAATGCAACAATTTTACAAATGCACTTACTGATCATAGATATGTCTTAGCTTGTGTTTTTTATATATTATTTTAACATTTCCGTCATTTAGCAGACCCTCTTAGCCAGAGCGACTTATAGTTGTGAATGCATACCTTGACTTTTTTTCATACTGGTCCCCAATGGGAATCAAACCCACATCTTGGCGAAGGCCGTGCGCCGTGCTCTACCAGCTGAGCCACATGGGACAATATCCTCCAGTGTACTTGGAATCATCCACAGCGATGGAACAATGTGTCTTCTGGCCTGTGGTCGATAACATTCTGGATAACCCTTGTAGACAGACTGAGGTAAACAGTAATTGTAGGATGTGTAAGTATTTTCTTCACCCCAACTCTGGCAGATTTCCTTGAATAAGCAGTAAATGAACATTAATGGACCCATAGAAAAATACAAACTCTGCAAGGTCGCCGACAAATGGTACGGATAATATTTATGCCCAAAAACAGGGACTCCTGCAAACTCCAAGCCAATTCACCCGGATGAGTCGAGACAGAAAAACAGTGAGAAAATGTCCATCGAAGCCTCGATAGTCTAATAATGTATATTGTACCTTGAAGAAGTCCAGAAGGTTCTTCCATTCTATATTGGACACCCGCCACCACATAACTGGACAGCTTGGACTTTTCCTGAATGGTAAATAAAAAGTTGTTTTTGCAATTGTTGATGACGTTTGCCCAGCCCATTATACTTAAGCAATAAGGCCAGAGGGGGTGTGGTATATAGCCAATATACCACGGCTAAGGACTGTTCTTTGCGGCGTGCCTGGATACAGCCCTTAGCTGTGGTATATTGGCCATATACCACAAACCCCTGAGGTGCCTTATTGCTACACTGGGCGTATATACTGTACTCTATATCATCTACTGCATCTTTATGTAATACATGTATCACTAGCCACTTTACCTATGCCACTTTGTTTACATACTCATCTCATATGTATATACTGTACTCGATACCATCTACTGTATCTTGCCTATGCCGCTCTGTACCATCACTGATTCATATATCTTTATGTACATATTCTTTATCCCCTTACACTTGTGTGTATAAGACAGTAGTTTTGGAATTGTTAGTTAGATTAGTTGTTGGTTATTACTGCATTGTCAGAACTAGAAGCACAAGCATTTCGCTACACTCGCATTAACATCTGCTAACCATGTGTATGTGACAAATAAAATTTGATTTGATATAATGAAATAAATACTATTTTTGTCAGTCATATATTTAAACTCTCCCCATGACTTCTAGGCTAGCTATTAGCTCGCTGTTGTGTCCTGTCAAAAATGCCTTCATCAGTTGTCTTCCACCCTGATTTTGTTTGGTGATTTATGGTTAGTGCCGTATGTCTTCCTCAGCTGTGTGGTGGTAAATTTGACCAACCATTCAGAGTCTTCCTCCAAAACTCACCTCAACTAGTCTTGTAAACTCCTCTGTTTAGTGTTGATATGAATGTAATTCACAATAGGACAGGTGATTGTAGGACATTATACAGTATGTGCAATGTAGACACACACACACACACACACACACACACACACACACACACACACACACACACACACACACCCAACCACCACACACCTGTAGCAGCACAGGACAACAACAGGTTTAGTGCTGACATGGAAACTTCCAAAGCACTTCACATATTTATAGAGCTGACACTATGTGACAAACTGTCGGCACGACCTCATCTGCCTTCAAACTGCCCCACTCCCTACTACAGGTCCCTCTCTCAGCACACTGTAAAACACAACCACACAACGGAATGCCGGTCAATGACAACACACTGTAACACACAACCACACAACGGAATGCCGGTCAATGACAACACACTGTAACACACAGTTAGACTGTAAAACACAGTTACACACACACGTCACCTGGCAGTAAATTGTAACACACATTCACAGAATGGCAGTAGATGGCAAACTGTTTAGCTATTTGAATTGAGAATTCAGTTATAATTAAAATAAGTAATAATGCAGCTAAAACACTATAATTCATACTTATTTTCACCTTTTTCAAATTGCATGACTTACTCATGCTCCAACCTCACGTGGTCATTCTTTAGAGCGTACTCAACAACAGGGGTGGAAAGTACTTTAAGTAAAAATACTTTAAAGTACTACATAAGTAGTTGTTTTGGGGGGTATCTACTTTACTTTACTATTTATATTTTTGTGACAACTTTTACTTTTGCTTCACTACATTCCTAAAGAAAAAAATGTACTTTTTACTCCATAAATTTTCCCTGACATCCAAAAGTACTCATTACATTTTGACAGTAAAATGGTTCAATTCACACACTTATCGAGAGGCCATCCCTGGTCATCCCTACTGTGTGCCCCTGGTGATCCATAAATGACAAAAACAAGAAAATCGTGCCGTCTGGTTTGCTTAATATAAGGAATTTAAAATGATTTACTTTCGATACTTAAGTATATTTTTGCAATTACTTTTACTTTTGATACATGAGTATATTTAAAACCAAATACTTTTAGACTTTTACTCAAGTAGTATTTTACTGGGTGACTTTCACTTTTACTTGAGCCATTTTCTATTAAGGTATCTTTACTTTTTACTCAAGTATGACAATTCAGTACTTTTCCCACCACGGCTCAACAAGATGTCCAACTGCATCTAAATTCTGTCTCAGAGAATATAGAGCTCTTAAGTAGTCAATATAATCTCACCTCTAGAGTCTGTCAGGGGCCTCAGGAAACAGAGAGCATTAATGGTGCCATGCCTTACTACCACTCCTCTGCTGACAGCTACTGTCTGTCAGTGATTTACAGGGAGAAACACACATCGATTTGAGTAATATTTCTATTGCTGTTCTTGATTGATATGCCTCTCACGGTGCATTCTGTCTACTGCTGCACTGCCAGCAGCTGTTAGAGACGGCACGTGGGCACACACATCCCATCACATAGCGTTAAGGACAGGGGACAACTGAGAATACAATTAGCCTGCTGTCAAGGATCTCCATTTTGTTCCTCCCTCAGTGTCATTCAGTTCAGTACTATGTTCGTTGTTGTTTTCATGTCCACTAATAGTTTTTATGACACAGTAAAACAGTGAAACAGATAAGCAGTTTGTCTACAGCCATGGTTCCTTCCCCACAGTTGCTCTCAGTCTCTCAGTCTCTCAGTCCCAGTAACCAAACAACAGGTGTGAAGTCAAAATGTTGCCGTGAACTGAACATGTGCTGGTGGCCCTAAAATACAATGCAAGTCCTTTGCAATGAATATACCAATGGGCCATCATATACAAATGTGCCATCATATACCAATGGGCCATCATGGAGTGGCAGGGTAGCCTAGTGGTTAGACCGGTGGATTAGCAACCGGAAGGTTGCAAGTTCAAACCCCTGAGCTGACAAGGTACAAATCTGTCGTTCTGCCCCTGAACAGGCAGTTAACCCACTGTTCCTAGGCCGTCATTGAAAATAAGAATTTGTTCTTAACTGACTTGCCTAGTTAAATAAAGGTAAAATAAAAACCACCACTACAAGTGAGAGACTGTATACCTCCAGCTTGATTTTTCACTTAAATTGACTTGTTTTGTTATCACACTGCTAGGCTGCACAAGCCTGTGACGGATAAAGCCTGTGACGGATAAAGCCTGTGACGGATAAAGCCTGTGACGGATAAAGACTGTGACGGATAAAGCCTGTGACGGATAAAGGTAAAATAAAAAAATAAAAACCACCACTACAAAGCATTTTGACGGATAAAGCCTGTGACGGATAAAGCCTCAATGGAAAAGCCTGTGCCTAACTGGGATGACTACCCTGTGCTGATAAAGGGCATTTTGAATGGTAAACAAAAATCACGTCTACCAAGTTGAAGTGCATTTTAAAAAGCATTTGTGGTCAATGGAACAGCTGCCTACTGGGATGACTACACATTGCTGATGGGGGTTGAGACACAACACACACACACACACACCAAGGCATACACAGTGCTGGGGGGTTGACCAAGGCAGGCCAGGCAGCTGTCAGAAACAGACACAGGCAGACAAATCCTGGGCCGCCTGCTTCACCTTATAAGGAAGAAGGTCCCCCAAAAGTATGACCAGGTCTCAGACCTATTCTGCTTATCCTGGTCAACTCTCACTGGGCTTGGGGGTCACCTGGTTATCCTGGTCAGCTCTCACTGGGCTTGGGGTCACCTGGTTATCTTGGTCAACTCTCACTGGGCTTGGTGTCACCTGGTTATCCTGGTCAACTCTCACTGGGCTTGGGGTCACCTGGTTACCCTGGTCAACTCTCACTGGTCTTGGGGTCACCTGGTTATCCTGGTCAACTCTCACTGGGCTTGGTGTCACCTGGTTATCCTGATCAACTCTCACTGGTCTTGGGGAAACCTGGTTATCCTGGTCAACTCTCACTGGGCTTGGGGTCACCTGGTTATCCTGGTCAACTCTCACTGGGCTTGGGGTCACCTGGTTATCCTGATCAACTCTCACTGGGCTTGGGGTCACCTGGTTATCCTGGTCAACTCTCACTGGACTTGGGGTCACCTGGTTATCCTGGTCAACTCTCACTGGGCTTGGGTCACCTGGTTATCCTGGTCAACTCTCACTGGGCTTGGGGTCACCTGGTTATCCTGGTCAACTCTCACTGGGCTTGGGGTCACCTGGTTATCCTGGTCAACTCTCACTGGGCTTGGGGTCACTGGGCTTGGGGTCACCTGGTTATCCTGGTCAACTCTCACTGGGCTTGGGGTCACCTGGTTATCCTGGTCAACTCTCACTGGGCTTGGGGTCACCTGGTGGTCAACTCTCACTGGGCTTGGGGTCACCTGGTTATCCTGGTCAACTCTCACTGGGCTTGGGGTCACCTGGTTATCCTGGTCAACTCTCACTGGGCTTGGTGTCACCTGGTTATCCTGGTCAACTCTCACTGGGCTTGGTGTCACCTGGTCATGAACAACTTGGTGGGGAACCAGAGTGATTTATTTTCCATTTCCACCACTGATGGTAACAAAATATGATATTTGTTCTCCACTTTATTAGAATGATGTTGTTCTACCTCAGTGTTCTGCTTTATGTATGCATGACAGTTCATGTTGTTGAATGTCTGAAATGTTTCCTATGTTTGTCAACGAAGGATTAAACATGGACGTCAAAGCTGGAAGTGTTGATGGACTCGAGGGCCAAATGAATCAGAGGACACATGCAGTATTTCCACCACTACTTACAGTACCTTCGGTGAGTTAGCGTTAAAATCTTAAAACAAATCAAAAAACAAAAGTTCTTCATAATCGCTCTTTAGGGAGGCGCTCTTCGAGTTCAAACTGAAACCGTTGACCCTATGAAGAGACAGTTACTGTATTTGTTGTTCAGATCATCCCTCCTCCACTCTACTATTCTCCTCCCTCCTCCACTCTACTATTCTCCTCCCTCCTCCACTCTACTATTCTCCTCCCTCCTCCACTCTACTATTCTCCTCCCTCCTCCACTCTACTATTCTCCTCCTCCTCCACTCTACTATTCTCCTCCCTCCTCCTTCACTCTACTATTCTCCTCCCTCCCTCCTCCACTCTACTATTCTCCTCCCTCCCTCCTCCACTCTACTATTCTCCTCCTCCCTCATCCTCCACTCTACTCCCCTCCCTCCTCCACTCTACTATTCTCCTCCCTCCCTCCTCCACTCTACTCTTCTCCTCCCTCCTCACTCCTCCACTCTACTATCCTCCTTCATCCTTCATCCCTCCTCCACTCTACTATTCTCCTTCCTCCTCCACTCTACTATTCTCCTCCCTTACTGACAGCTGTAGGAACACACTAGTGTACAAGGGAATCCTGAAGACCTGCATCTGCTGTGTTAACCCCCAGTAAATATACCCCTTACCCTCTCCACAGCACATCATCCAGTAAATATACCCCTTACCCTCTCCACAGCACTACATCCAGTAAATCTACCCCTTACCCTCTCCACAGCACAACATCCAGTAAATGTAGCCTCTCCACAGCACATCATCCAGTAAATATAGCCTCTCCACAGTAAATATATCACATCATCCAGTAAATGTAGTAGCCTCTCATATAATCATGGGACAGCACATCACAACTGAATGCCAGTGTGTCTTCCAAAACCCCTCAATCAGAGAGATCCCCTTAATCGACATCTCAGCGCCTGAGGACCAGTTGTTGTTGGGGGATATCTGCATCCCAGATTTTTTTCCCCATCTTCCTGGCACCCAGCGATATCCACTTACTGCCACACAATCAGTTGCCACCAAAACCTCGTAGTGTTGGGTCACCAGCTGAAACGGGACATAGTGTAAGACACCACACTTCGCCATCCATCCATCTCCCCCTTTTGATGGCTGGTGGGCGGGCGGAGGTGTAGCACACGCTGTCATATGACAGTATTGTTTCTAACAGGACTTGTGTTCTGTGAAGAGATCCACCAGGAACTTCCTCAATACAGTGCATTTGGAAAGTATTCAGACCCTTTCACTTTTTCCACATTTTGTTACATCACAGCCTTGTTTTAAAATGGATTGAATTAAAATATGTCCTCATCAATCTGCACACAATACCCCATAGTGACATCACAATACCCCATAGTGACATCACAATACCCCATAGTGACATCACAATACCCCATAGTGACAAAGTGAAAACAGGTTTTTATACCTTATTTAAATTATTAAAGTATTCAGACCCTTTGTTTTGAGACTCGAAATTAAGCTCAGGTGCATCCTTTTTCCATTGATTATCCTTGAGATGTTTCTACAACTTGATTGGAGTCCACCTGTGGTAAATTCAATTGATTGGACATGATTTGGAAAGGCACACACCTGTCTAAATAAGGTCCCACAGTTGACAGTGCATGTCAGAGCAAAAACCAAGCCATGAGGTCAAAGGAATCGTCCGTAGAGTTCCGAGACAGGATTGTGTACCGATCTGGGGAAGGGTATCTAAACATTTCTGCAGCATTGAAGGTCCCCAAGAACACAGTGGCCTCCATCATTCTTATATGGAAGAAGTTTGGAACCACCAAGACTCTTCCTAGAGCTGGCCACCCGGCCAAACTGAGCAATCGGGGGAGAAGGGCCTTCAATGCTGACCAAGAACCCAATGGTCACTATGAAAGAGCTCCAGAATCCCTCTGTAGAGATGAGAGAACATTCCAGAAGGACAACCATCTCTGCAGCACTCTACCAATCATGCCTTTATGGTAGTGGCCAGACAGAAGCCACTCCTCAGTAAAAGTCACATGACAGCTCGCTTGGAGTTTGCCAAAAGGCACCTAAAGGACTCTCAGACCATGAGAAACAAGATTCTCTGGTCTGATGAAACCAAGATTGAACTCTTTGGCCTGAATGCCAAGCATCACATCTGTAGGAAACCTGGCACCATCCCTACGGTGGAGCATGGTGGTGGCATCGCCATGCTGTGGGGATGTTTTTCAGCGGCAGGGACTGGGACACTAGTCTGGATCGAGGGAAAGACAAATGGAGCAAAGTACAGATTGATCCTTGATGAAAACCTGCTCAAGAGCACTCAGGACCTCAGATTGGGGTGAAGTTTAACCATTCAACAGGACAATGACCCTAAGCACACAGCCAAGATAATGCAGGAGTGGCTTCGGGACACGTCTCTGAATGTCCTTGAGTGGCCCAGCCAGAGCCCGGACTTGAACCCAATCTAACATCTCTGCAGAGACCTGAAAATAGCTGTGCAGCGACGCTCCCCATCCAACCTGACAGAGCTTGAGAGGATCTACAGAGAATAATAGGAGAAACTCCCCAAATACAGATGTGCCAAGCTTGTAGCGTCATACCCAAGAAGACTCAAGGCTGTAATCGCTGCCAATGGTGCTTCAACAAAGTCCTGAGTAAAGGGTCTGAATACTTATGTAAATGTGATATTTCAGTTTTTTATTTTTAATACATTTGCAAAAATGTCTAAACACCTGTTTTTCATTGTGGGCTATTGTGTGTAGATTGATAAAGGGGAGAAGAAAAATAATATTTTCATCCATTTTAGAATATGGATGTAACGTACCAATGTGGAAATAGTGAAGGGGTCTGAGTACTTTCCGAATGCAATGTATGTATTTCATCCAGCAATTATTCTCCAATATTAGGTGTAATTTATTTGCACCAAAGAAAATAAGTGCTAAACAGCGATGCATATAAAAAGGGAATGCAGGTTGGAATGCAAAAGGGCTCAATATAGATACAAGAACCCTTGAAGGACGTTTTTGGTGTGAAACACATTTCTTCTTTAAAGGCTGAGAATAGGTCATCATGAGTAGGTTATCTAAAGATACTCCCTTTGAGGTACATCAACAGTACACGTACAGCAGCTACAAATGGAATACCGCATTCCTATTGGACCTTACTGGGCCAAGACTCTATATATATATTTTTTTTAAAACCTCTGTCTCCTGATAGGACACAAAGCCAGAGTGTATGTGGGCACGGAGGGAAAACCCTCTCTGTCACCCCAAAGAGGGAGGTGACGAAAAAGGAGTTGTGGCAGAGGACGTTACCTCCAGGAGCTGCCACAATGTGCAGCCGCCGACACCTGTTACCCAGCATGCCCCTAAAAGGAGAGAGAGGCGCCAATCAGAGCAAAGTTACCGCCCGGCTGCTGCCACAGGCTGTCCCCAAGACCCGCAGAGCCAAGCCGAGCAGACGGTCTGAACTTTGGACCCCCTCTCTCTCTTCTCTCTCTCTCTCTCTCTTTCTCCTCCCTCCCTCTCCCTCCCTCTCTCCCTGCCCCCTCTCTTAACTTCTAACCCCTTCCCACCCCCTCTGTCACTCTCTTAACCCCCAGCTGTCTGGCATGTTTCTGGCTCTTCACTCTCAAACATACCACAACGGCTCTTGGCTGGAAAATGTACACAGGCACTATCCCACCACAGGCACTATCCCACCACAGACACTATCCCACTACAGGCACTATCCCACTACAGACACTATCCCACCACAGGCACTATCCCACCACAGACACTATCCCACCACAGACACTATCCCACCACAGACACTATCCCACCACAGACACTATCCCACTACAGACACTATCCCACTACAGACACTATCCCACCACAGACTCTATCCCACTACAGACACTATCCCACTACAGACACTATCCCACTACAGACACTATCCCACTACAGACACTATCCCACTACAGACACTATCCCACTACAGACACTATCCCACCACAGACTCTATCCCACTACAGACACTATCCCACTACAGACACCCCACTACAGACACTATCCCACCACAGACTCTATCCCACTACAGACACTATCCCACTACAGACACTATCCCACTACAGACACGATCCCACTACAGACACTATCCCACCACAGACTCTATCCCACTACAGACACTATCCCACCACAGACTCTATCCCACTACAGACACTATCCCACTACAGACACTATCCCACCACAGACTGGACTGCCCCTCAAACCACTTCTTAACGAGACGCCCCCAGGGGGTCTGTTACACCCCCACCGCCTACTCCCCCCTCTGACAAACACCCCCATCTGAGCTTAGTCATATTAACGTGACTGTCTCACTGGGTCATGGACAGGAGGACAGTTTCAGTGAATGGAGCTGAGATTTCAAGCTTCAAGTTTCAGTTAGGCTATGTAAATACCATACAGGGCCTGTGTTAAGTTGTGACTTCAATATTTCACTCCGTGTTGGGATGAGATGACAACCGGTAGAGCGATATTGGATGATTGACGTGAATGAATAATGTTGTGATTGTCTGTTATGAGCTTAAAGATGTGGGACAGGGTAAACAAATCACACGCCCTTCGTCAACAAAAACAGACCTGCCGGATCAATAAGCTCCTGTCATATTCAGCGACAACACTTGTAGACAACACTTGTAGACAACACTTGTAGACAACACTTGTAGACAACACTTGTAGGTTTATTTGAGACGTTCATATGCAAAAGAAAAAGGATCAACATTCTCAATGTATATGCTTTAGTAATTTATAATCATTATAAATATCCAAATCTCTTATGCAAATGATGTAAAACATGCAGATGAATTGTCTTTCCTTCTCTCCATTATAACACAATAACAAACCGGATAAATCTGATATAACAGTAGACTATTTTCTCTCTCCTAATCCCAAAAGGCCAGAAATTCCTTGACAGTTTTATTGCGTTGTCTGAGCTAATCGTCTTCCTCCTTTTATAAATGTCGAACGTCAGAATGAAAGAGAATTTTTTTCACATCAATCAGTTAACACCTACTTCATCATGACCCAACTATAATCAACCATAACACAATAATGGAAAGAAATCTAGAAATAATCCCTTTCACTTCCCTCTGCCAACCATTTCCTTATTTTTGTACCAGTCGGACACCCAGGCAGTCAGGCAGTCAGAGGCGGTACTAGAACCCTCCGTCTCCTAGGTAACAACACTCTGTTTTAGATGGCGTCCTATCAGGAAGGAGGGCTCTGAGTGACACAGGATAGACGTTCTAGTGAACCGTTATCTAGAAGTTCTTATTTGGTCTTGTATAAACTCTTGGTCCCGCCTCCAGGCTCCAGGCCGTTGGTCCTGGGACAAGGGGGCATATTTAAGGGACACCTCTCACCCTCATCCTTTATCCCAGTGGAAACTCCAGTCTTGGCGTACAACTTGGTGAGTGTCTTCTTTTGCTTTGTTCATTTTCCACTACTGCCCTGTAGCACTGTTTCTCTAGTGGACTCAGTACTGTCTATAACACTGTTTCTCTAGTGGACTCAGTACTGTCTATAACACTGTTTCTCTCTTGGTCTCAGTACTGTCTATAACACTGTTTCTCTAGTGGACTCAGTACTGTCTATAACACTGTTTCTCTCTTGGTCTCAGTACTGTCTATAACACTGTTTCTCTAGTGGACTCAGTACTGTCTATAACACTGTTTCTCTCTTGGACTCAGTACTGTCTATAACACTGTTTCTCTAGTGGACTCAGTACTGTCTATAACACTGTTTCTCTAGTGGACTCAGTACTGTCTATAACACTGTTTCTCTACTGGACTCAGTACTGTCTATAACACTGTTTCTCTAGTGGACTCAGTACTGTCTATAACACTGTTTCTCTACTGGACTCAGTACTGTCTATAACACTGTTTCTCTCTTGGTCTCAGTACTGTCTATAACACTGTTTCTCTCTTGGTCTCAGTACTGTCTATAACACTGTTTCTCTAGTGGACTCAGTACTGTCTATAACACTGTTTCTCTACTGGACTCAGTACTGTCTATAACACTGTTTCTCTCTTGGTCTCAGTACAATCTATAACACTGTTTCTCTAGTGGACTCAGTACTGTCTATAACACTGTTTCTCTAGTGGACTCAGTACTGTCTATAACACTGTTTCTCTACTGGACTCAGTACTGTCTATAACACTGTTTCTCTACTGGACTCAGTACTGTCTATAACACTGTTTCTCTAGTGGACTCAGTACTGTCTATAACACTGTTTCTCTAGTGGACTCAGTACTGTCTATAACACTGTTTCTCTCTTGGTCTCAGTACTGTCTATAACACTGTTTCTCTACTGGACTCAGTACTGTCTATTACACTGTTTCTCTACTGGACTCAGTACTGTCTATAACACTGTTTCTCTCTTGGACTCAGTACTGTCTATAACACTGTTTCTCTCTTGGACTCAGTACTGTCTATAACACTGTTTCTCTCTTGGACTCAGTACTGTCTATAACACTGTTTCTCTAGTGGACTCAGTACTGTCTATACCACTGTTTCTCTCTTGGACTCAGTACTGTCTATAACACTGTTTCTCTAGTGGACTCAGTACTGTCTATAACACTGTTTCTCTCTTGGACTCAGTACTGTCTATAACACTGTTTCTCTCTTGGTCTCAGTACTGTCTATAACACTGTTTCTCTAGTGGACTCAGTACTGTCTATAACACTGTTTCTCTATTGGTCTCAGTACTGTCTATAACACTGTTTCTCTCTTGGTCTCAGTACTGTCTATAACACTGTTTCTCTCTTGGTCTCAGTACTGTCTATAACACTGTTTCTCTCTTGGTCTCAGTACTGTCTATAGCACTGTTTCTCTCTTGGACTCAGTACTGTCTATAACACTGTTTCTCTCTTGGTCTCAGTACTGTCTATAACACTGTTTCTCTCTTGGTCTCAGTACTGTCTATAACACTGTTTCTCTAGTGGACTCAGTACTGTCTATAACACTGTTTCTCTCTTGGACTCAGTACTGTCTATAACAATGTTTCTCTCTTGGTCTCAGTACTGTCTATAACACTGTTTCTCTAGTGGATTTAGTACTGTCTATAACACTGTTTCTCTATTGGTCTCAGTACTGTCTATAACACTGTTTCTCTACTGGACTCAGTACAGTCTATAACACTGTTTCTCTACTGGACTCAGTACAGTCTATAACACTGTTTCTCTACTGGACTCAGTACTGTCTATAACACTGTATCTCTACTGGACTCAGTACTGTCTATTACACTGTTTCTCTCTTGGACTCAGTACTGTCTATAACACTGTTTCTCTAGTGGACTCAGTACTGTCTATAACACTGTTTCTCTCTTGGACTCAGTACTGTCTATAACACTGTTTCTCTAGTGGACTCAGTACTGTCTATAACACTGTTTCTCTCTTGGTCTCAGTACTGTCTATAACACTGTTTCTCTACTGGACTCAGTACTGTCTATAACACTGTTTCTCTCTTGGACTCAGTACTGTCTATAACACTGTTTCTCTCTTGGACTCAGTACTGTCTATAACACTGTTTCTCTCTTGGACTCAGTACTGTCTATAACACTGTTTCTCTCTTGGACTCAGTACTGTCTATAACACTGTTTCTCTACTGGACTCAGTACTGTCTATAACACTGTTTCTCTAGTGGACTCAGTACAATCTATAACACTGTTTCTCTAGTGGACTCAGTACTGTCTATAACACTGTTTCTCTCTTGGTCTCAGTACTGTCTATAACACTGTTTCTCTCTTGGACTCAGTACTGTCTATAACACTGTTTCTCTAGTGGACTCAGTACTGTCTATAACACTGTTTCTCTCTTGGACTCAGTACTGCCCAGTACCTGTAGCCGCTCTGTTTAATTGATTAATGGACTACTTCAGACAGACGACGACAGGGAGAGGGGTGCTGAGAGGAAGATTGCTACATGACTTGTTAGTGCTGGGGAAGGATCCACACTTTGTCAGCTATTCTTAGAGAGCATTGTGCACTGTGTTGTTGTCATTTTGGAAAGGGAAGAAGCGCCAGGATCTTGGTTTAACAGCCGGGAGCTACTATTGTAATTGAAAGAGAGAGCACATAGAGATCACCTGTAGAGTTAACACCTGCAATGGGTGTCTACCTACTTCCAATTGGCTTTTAGAGAAGGATGTTCATGAGAGAGCTTGAGAATGAATCGTTTTGAGAGAAATTGTGAAGAAAGAATATTAGGAGAAAGAAAGAGCTGAAGACAGAATAAATGAAGGGAGTTGAATGGGGAGAAAGAGAGTGCAGGACAGCGGCAGTTGCCCAGCAGCCAGGGCTTGTTGTGATTGATTGACATGCCATGCTGTTGGCAACACATGCTGGTGACAGGCCATGCTGGTGGCAACACGTGTGAACAGTGACCTGTGGCTCTGGTGGATTAGGGGAGGGGGGGACAGACAGAGTGGCCACTGTGTAGTACCAGGCCTTCCGACTCCTGACCACTGGCCAGGCATCCTGACCAGGCCTCAGGCTTCTTGACCAGGTCACTTATGACCACACACTGACCAGCTACCAGGCCTCTAGGCCACTAATGAAGGGAGCTGCCAGGCCTCTAGGCCACTAATGAAGGGAGCTGTCAGGCCTCTAGGCCACTAATGAAGGGAACTGCCCGGCCACTAATGAAGGGAGCTGCCCGGCCTCTAGGCCACTAATGAAGGGAGGTGTCAAGCCAGGGTTGGAGGGATCAGACTCAGGGGCTGGCTGGCTGGAGGGTGATGGATAGACAGATGACGCTGGCTGTAGGGTGATGGATAGAGCGATAGACAGATGAAGCTGGCTGTGGGGTGATGGATAGAGTGATAGACGGATGAAGCTGGCTGTAGGGTGATGGATAGAGTGATAGACGGATGAAGCTGGCTGAAGGGTGATGGGTAGAGTGATAGATGGATGAAGCAATAGAGAGAGAGGTGGACTGGAGGGAGGTATGGAGGGACAGTAACACATGCTTTGAAGGGAGCAGTGGGCTGGGGAGGGAAGGAAGGAAGGAAATAAAGAAAGGAAGGAAGGAAGGAAGGAAGGAAGGAAGGAAGGAAGGAAGGAAGGAAGGAAGGAAGGAAGGAAGGAAGGAAGGAAGGAAGGAAGGAAGGAAGGAAGGAAGGAAGGAAGGATAGAGGTATAGAGAGAGGGGACTGGAGCGATAGTAACACTTGCTTTGAAGGAATCTGTCAGACCAGGGCTGGAGAGGGGGATGGAAAGATGGATGTAAGGATAGAGGGATGGATGAAGGGATGGATGTAAGGATAGAGGGATGGGTGTAAGGATAGAGGGATGGATGAAGGGATGGATGTAAGGATAGAGGGATGGGTGTAAGGATAGAGGGATGGATGAAGGGATGGATGTAAGGATAGAGGGATGGGTGTAAGGATAGAGGGATGGATGGATGAAGGGATGGATGTAAGGATAGAGGGATGGATGGATGTAAGGATAGAGGGATGCATGAAGGGATAGAGGGATGGATGGATGAAGGGATAGATGTAAGGATAGAGGGATGGATGGAAGGATAGAGGGGTGGATGGAAGGATGGAAGGATAGAGGGATGGATGGAAGGATAGAGGGATGGATGGAAGGATAGAGGCAGGTTTGGAGAGGGACTGGAGGGACAGTAGCACATTCTGTCCAGCTCCCATCCATGGAAAACAGGAGTTACTGTTGTGCCGACAGCTGAGGAGGGACCTCCAGGCCACCACTGTTACTTGTCAACAGAAAAGCTCCTTCAGCTGCGACATAGCTCTGTTAGAGATAGGGGAGGAGGGGGGAGGAAAGGGGTAGAGGAGGGAGAGGGGGGGAGAGGGAGGGGATGTAGTGTTCCATGAGGCTGCTTTTTGGAATGACAAGGGCCATGGCTAAGAATAGAGACTGTGGTGTGGGGGGCTCTACTATGTCCCTTTTTGGCTTTACAGGGAAGCTCTGACAAAGAGGGAGAAGATAGGTTATCAGTGGCCCGTAAGAGGACTAGGTTATTTCAACAACACTTTTGAAAAGGTCTTTCTAGGAACATTTGAAATATTTGCTCTTTGAAATAGTGAAAGTATGACAACATAAAAAAAAACAGATATCCTGAAAATAGGCAGTGCAGTACTGTTTATTTAAAAACATTATGATATGATAATTCACCAGTCTTTAATGTAACAGTTGCTTCAATGTCGCTATCGTGCTTAACTGTTAATTAATGCATAGAGGTAGCCTCCAGTCTAGTGATAAGCTCATGTACTGGGTGTTTGTTATGGTGTTACTGTAATAAGCGCTCAGATGGAGCTCTTACCGCCGTGTCTCTCCTCCCAACAGAAGGTCATCCTAAACAAGACCAATCATGTGTGACGACGATGAGACTACCGCCCTCGTGTGCGACAACGGCTCTGGCCTGGTCAAGGCTGGGTTCGCCGGTGATGACGCTCCCCGCGCTGTGTTCCCATCCATCGTTGGACGCCCCCGTCACCAGGTACGCTACTTGCTGAGAAAGAACGGATAGCCATTGCCCGTTACTAACGGATTTGTTTGTGTACTTATGCCATGACGTAAAAGTTACAAGGCTATAAGGTGACATGTAGTGATACAGATAATGTAGTGTAGTTTACGTTTGTAGCATTGCATTGGTAATAAGACGCACGTCTAGCCATGCGTAAATTTGGGGTAAAGTTTGATTCACGCGTTGTGCGTATTGTGAACTCTCCTGACCTATGCTTCCCCTCTATGCAGGGTGTGATGGTGGGAATGGGACAGAAGGACAGCTATGTGGGAGACGAGGCTCAGAGCAAGAGAGGTATCCTGACTCTGAAGTACCCCATCGAGCACGGCATCATCACCAACTGGGACGACATGGAGAAGGTGGGTATGAGAGACGAGATGCTACTAGAGATATTGGACACGATTGTAAGATGATAAAAGCAACACTTAATTTCTCAAGATACACATATACTTAGAGACTGGAAGTGAAGGATACCATCCAATATGAAGTTAAGACTTATCGACACACAGAAATATTTTAAAAAAGCAACATAAGAAATATTTTTGGAGCTAAATTATGCCAAACAGCATGACTTCAAAGGGACAGCTTAATATTTCTCTATCTCACAATGTGTTATATTGTTCCAGAACCACGTCTCTGACCGTGTCTGTCCTCTACTTCCTCTACCAGATCTGGCACCACACCTTCTACAACGAGCTGCGTGTGGCCCCTGAGGAGCACCCCACCCTGCTCACTGAGGCCCCCCTCAACCCCAAGGCCAACAGGGAGAAGATGACCCAGATCATGTTTGAGACCTTCAACGTCCCCGCCATGTACGTGGCCATCCAGGCCGTGCTGTCCCTGTATGCCTCCGGTCGTACCACCGGTGAGAAACGAGCAGAGGAGAAAGACTCCATACATTAACATACAATTCAGATCCAGTGTATTATTGTGTCTCATGCAACCTTTCATTACATGAGTCGTAGTTTACACCATTTAAGATGAACATAAAGCTGTTCCATTCTATTCCCTCTGGTTGTAACACTGGTGAGATTCCACAGGACGTCAGACCATCACATTTACAAAGAACCACAATAACTTTAACGTTAACACATGCTGCTCACATTACTCACATGATACCTTAGAGACTCTGTAGGGATAGTGATCTACTACAACAGGGATAGACAACTAGATTCAGATGCTGCTCACATTACTCACATGATACCTTAGAGACTCTGTAGGGATAGTGATCTACTACAACAGGGATAGACAACTAGATTCAGATGCTGCTCACATTACTCACATGATACCTTAGAGACTCTGTAGGGATAGTGATCTACTACAACAGGGATAGACAACTAGATTCAGATGCTGCTCACATTACTCACATGATACCTTAGAGACTCTGTAGGGATAGTGATCTACTACAACAGGGATAGACAACTAGATTCAGATGCTGCTCACATTACTCACATGATACCTTAGAGACTCTGTAGGGATAGTGATCTACTACAACAGGGATAGACAACTAGATTCAGCCGTGGGACGTTTTTGTCCGAGTGGATGGTCAGGGGGAGCCGGAACATAATTATAATAATTTGTACACTGCAGATTGACCACAAGTAAAAGCCCAAAAATAGATTTTATATCGAAAATTACATGATCATTTCAGACCTTCATTACATTGAGACACTATCACATATGTCTCTCTTTTTATGAGTGGAAATACTTGGGAACAGATTTTTTTGTTGTTGCTGAATTCCTGGTGATTTTGAAGTCTTTAAAAAAAAAAAAATATTCAAATTTTTTACGAAACTTTTGGGGAGCAAAATAAAAAGTATTGCGGCCCAGTATTTAGTGTAGAGGCCACCTGTTGTCGAGCCCTGCACTACAGTATCACATCCAACCACAAGTTATACGTGAAAATCAGCAGGTCCGTGATCTGTGTCCACCTCCATCCTTTCCTCAGGTATTGTGCTGGACTCTGGTGATGGTGTGACCCACAACGTGCCCATCTATGAGGGTTATGCTCTGCCCCACGCCATCATGCGTCTGGATCTGGCGGGTCGCGACCTCACTGACTACCTGATGAAGATCCTGACAGAGCGTGGCTACTCCTTCGTGACCACCGGTAAGATGGACACATATAGGATAAAGTTATACAGAGACAAAATGAGAGAACATCTTTGAGGCTCTATATAGCGTCTATAAGGCTCTACGTAGCCTTTATGTAGCGTCTAATATAGAACTTGATTCACCAACACTCTGAATCTGCCCCCTACAGCCGAGCGTGAGATTGTGCGTGACATCAAGGAGAAGCTGTGCTACGTGGCCCTGGACTTTGAGAATGAGATGGCCACCGCTGCCTCCTCCTCCTCTCTGGAGAAAAGCTATGAGCTGCCTGACGGTCAGGTCATCACCATTGGTAACGAGCGTTTCCGTTGCCCAGAGACCCTCTTCCAGCCTTCCTTTATTGGTGCGTATCTCCCTCTCTCTCTGTCTCTCTTTCTCTCTGTCTCTCTGTCTCTCTCTCCCTGTCTCTCTCTCTCTCTCTCTCTCTGTCTCTCTCTGTCTCTGTCTCTCTTTGTCTCTCTCTTCTCTCTGTGTGTGTACCTCTGGTTCATCTATTCCTTACCATGTAGCTTTCCACAAACTTACTTTCACATTAGACTGGAGCTCCCGAGTGGCGCAGCGGTCTAAGTCCCTGCATCTCAGTGCTAGAGGTGTCACTACAGACCCTGGTTCAATTCCAGGCTGTATCACAACCAGCTGCGATTGGGAGTCTCATAGGGCGGGGCACAATTGTCCTCCGGACGGAAGTTGTCATAATCACTGTATAAGTCTATGGAAGGGGTTGAGAACCAAGAGTCTCCTAGGTTTTATATTGAAGTCAATGTACCCAGAGGAGGACGGAAGCTAGCTGTCCTCCGGCTACACCATGGTGCTACCCTACAGTGCTGCTGAGGCTACTGTAGACCTTCATTACAAAACAGTGTGTTTTAATCAATTAGTATAGTTAGTATAGTTTTATCTATTATCTATTTTTCTATTAAAGAAAACTTTTTGAATGTTTTACAAATGTTATTTTTATGAAATTCACTGAGGACGATGGTCCTCCCTTTCCTCTTCTGAGGAGCCTCCACTGGTTGCCATATATGTTACAGCACTGCTCTGGCCCTCTAGTCTCCAATGGACAATACATTCCGTTACAGTTACAGAGTCCACATACGTAGCCATTTACTGTGAACATCGTCTATTCCTTACCTTTCTAACTCCTGGTGGCCACGTAGGTCCTGTCTGTAGAGGTGTCGTTGCTCACCAAGTGTCTCTTCTCATCTCACCTGCTCAGGTATGGAGTCCGCTGGTATCCATGAGACCGCCTACAACAGCATCATGAAGTGTGACATTGACATCCGTAAGGACCTGTACGCCAACAACGTCCTGTCCGGAGGTACCACCATGTACCCTGGTATTGCTGACCGTATGCAGAAGGAGATCACCGCTCTGGCCCCCAGCACTATGAAGATCAAGGTGGGGGAACACTTCTTTTCAACACAGGAGGAACTCTGTTCCAATGTCCATCAGGGTTTGGGTGAATTTAATTTAAATTCCAGTCAATTCAGCAAGTATAATGAAATTACAATGCTTTTCAATTAAGAAAATTTGGAATTTGGAATTGGAATTCGGTGTCCACACTAGGGCACGACTTATGAACGAAGCCATGCCTTGGGCGTGTATTCTAAGTGGTATGATAGTATGGAGGAGTTCCAACAATATCAGAGCCTTGGATAAGCTGTAGGTCTACAGGATTTGTGTTTGGCAGTACATGGGTACACACACAACTCTGGTTAAAATAAGCAACACTGTCTGTCCACTGTGCTAGAGAGCAGCAACAACTTCTGAAGAGTTCTTAACCTACCCTCTACATTTCCTTCCATACAATCCACTACAATATTGTGCAAAACAATGGCATTTTGACTAGAGTGGTTAACTATGTATACCCACAGCTCTTGTTCAAATAAGCAACAGTTGTACACTGCACTGTGCAGGAAAGGACAAATGCCTCTGAGTTCTTAACCAACCCTCCACATCTCCTCCTCTAGATCATCGCTCCCCCCGAGCGTAAGTACTCGGTCTGGATCGGCGGCTCCATCCTGGCCTCTCTCTCCACCTTCCAGCAGATGTGGATCAGCAAACAGGAGTACGACGAGGCAGGTCCTTCCATCGTCCACAGGAAGTGCTTCTAAAACATCCCATCTTCCCACACCTCCTCCATACACATTCACCCTCCTTCTGTTGTTTGCATTTCTACCTTGTCTTGTGCTGTATATACAGTTGTAATAAAATAGTTGTCTTGTAACAATAATCACTGAGATACTCGTTGTTGGTCATCTGTTGCTGGGTTTGAGGGAACACACATTCAGAACCCATCAAATTGTCAAATTATAATGGTGATTAGACCAAAGCATCTGACCCCTCAGTTATATTAACTGTTGAAATTAAATCATCCACCACATCATGATAAATTATAGGTATATCTGCCAAATGAAGATGCTGGTAACAATATAACAGTTCAACACAACGACTAGTAGACCTACATCCAAATATCACACAATATTGTTTCCTTCATCAATTTACTGGCCAATACAGCAGCACCCTTAGCCAGTTGACCTTATCTGAAGTAATGTCTTAGCCAGTTGACCTTAATTGAAGTAATTTCTGTATCTGACATTGCAGCCTTCTCGAAAGGCGAGTCAAGAGTTACTGATCTCCCTTGCATCATAAAAAACTACTCAATATGATTTGTAGATCAGTCAGTCACAATTTACTCATGATACATTACGGTTTTGATGCTCTCGAACACAGCCATTGACTAGGCCAGGGCTAGGCAGGTTCGCCTGTAAGCCTAGTAAGCTCTAAGGTGATGATATAGCGCCACCTTCTGTCTGATTAATGTATTGCAACTTCCAGACAGAGGCTCTTCGTTGAAGGGTGTGTCCTCACAGTGCCACAGGTGATAATGATGCCAATAATTGCACACTAGGAACAACAAGTGACATTTCAGAGTCATCAGCAATTGTACTCTTAAAATAGTTTACCTGGAAGAAACTACTAAATAACATTTAGGACTACTCTGCTTCTCGGGTTATTTTCTCACCTGCAAAAAGAGTGACGGAAAGATGAAGATTTCAGAAAGGCCCAGTGACACGGTCCGTCTCTCTGTATTGGAACATCTCCGTGAGGTTCACGGGATAAAGCTGAAGAACTGTGGAAGGAAGAAAGAGAGGAGGTTTACAGGTGGTACCAAAGTGTTCGGCGTTCCGCTGGAGAGTTTACCGTTGTGTTACATACCTCCGTGTGGGCTGCTACCCTGGTAAGAACTAGGGTTACGAAGGTACCGCTAATTTACCTGGATTTTCTGTCATTTTGATAATTAACAAGCTACGGCAATATATCGTAAGTTTTGGTAATTTTATGCTTTAACTTGATAGAAAAACGTATTTTATAGATATATATTACACTTTAAAAAAATGTATAGCTGTGTCTATGAGTTTCTAGTAGATGTAGAATGTCCAAGGGAAAATTGCCTAATTCATGAAAAAGGCATCTAATCAACAATGACATTACATTCAATTACCTCTGCAACTCCAACTATTTACTTTTTTTCACAACTGCCACCAGTTTGACGTAAAAACATTGTCAACGAATCCATATAGACGTAGTACAATATTTAAGTGTATTTAAACACCAATGATATTCACTATATATTTAGGATCATGTTTTATATTAAAGATAATGATTTACAACTTTTCAATGTCATTGTAAAATCATCTTATTTAATATATTTTACATGTAATAAGGCCAGAGAAGGAGACAGAGATGATTACAGACACCTGTAACATAATTTGAGGTACCCAAAAGAGCCACTAGATGTCTTTTAATGGATTACATAATATCCTTGAAAGATACCAAAATTCCGGTAGTTTACGGAGTTTCCTGTAAAATACCCTCTTTTGCTACCCTAGTAAGAACAAAGTGTAGTAAGAACAAAACCCTAGGAAGAACACACAGGCTCTATTCTAACAATGTACAACTGAAGTGAGAAATAAGAATTCCTATTAATTTTACAACTTCAATGTAGCTTCCTAGTGGATGCCTGTGAGCATCTACTGGAACATGCGGGGACTGATGGCCTTTTCAGAAAATCTGGCTCTGTTGTTCGTCTGAGGACCCTTAGGGTAAGTGTGTGACTTCAACATGCACAGATTGTTGATTAAAGGATGTCAATTTAAGACTTGTTTTGTTATCTGATGGACTTTGAACTCTTTCCCCCCCTCTTTCCTCACCAAACCCCCACACCTCCAACAATATCACAGGCCAAACTAGACCACGGGGAGGCCTGTCTATCCACAGCCCTCCCCTGTGACGTGGCCAGCCTTTTGAAGCTGTTCTGTCGTGAGCTTCCAGACCCCCTGTTCCCCTCAGACCTCCACTCAGGTAGGCAGCCTAGAGGTTGGAGAAGGTCGCTGGTTTAAATCCCGGCTTTAATGGGGGAAATTATGGGCCCATACTCATAAAGTGTCTCAGAATATAATTGCTGATTTAGGCTCAGCTCCACTGAATACAGGTCCTGTGTGAAGTGAGTCTGACAATAATAGACAGCAACACGTGTTATTTCTCCAGCCCTGCTGAAGGCCCAGCTATTACCCACATTGGAGGAGAGGGCCTTGGCCACCCAGCTGCTGTCCTGCCTACTGCCTGACAGGAACTTTGCCTTCCTCAGTTACTTCTTCCACTTCCTCTCAAAGGTCTCCCACAGGTAATATGTTTGGCGATTCCATTGCTATTGTGGGGGAATAGCAGGCAACAGGGAAAGTGTACTAGACTGTTCACTCTGCTACCGTTCGGCAAATGGTTCCGAAGCATTGGCTATCGGACCAGCAGGTTCGAGACAGCTTCTACCTACCAAGCCATAAGACTGCTAAATAGACATTAGTTGTCTATCCTGCACTGACTCTATGCACACACAAGACTTACACTCATCATATGCTGCTGCTACTCTGTTCTTTATTAACTCTTAATATAATCTATCCTGATGCCTAGTCACTTTACCCTGCCTTCATGATACATATCTACCTCAAATAACTATTACCCCTGCACATTGATCGGGTACTCCCTGTATCTAACTATTACCCCTGCACATTGATCTGGTACTGGTACTCCCTGTATCTAACTATTACCCCTGCACATTGATCTGGTACTCTCTGTATATAGCTATTGCCCCTTGCACATTGATCTGGTACTCCCTGTATATAGCTATTGCCCCTTGCACATTGATCTGGTACTGGTACTCTATGTATATACAGTTGAAGTTTACATACACCTTAGCCAAATATATTTAAACTCAGTTTTTACAATTCCTGACATTTAATCCTAATAAAATGTCCCTGTCTTAGGTCAGTTAGGATCACCACTTTATTTTAAGAATGTGAAATGTCAGAATAATAGTTGAGTGACTTATTTCAGCTTTTATTTCAATCATCACATTCCCAGTGGTTCAGAAATTAACATACTCATTTGGTAGCATTGCCTTTAAATTGTTTAACTTGGGTCAAATGTTTCAGGTAGCCTTCCACAAGCTTCCCACTATGTTGGGTGAATTTTGGCCCATTCCTCCTGACAGAGCTGGTGTAACTGAGTCAGGTTTGTAGGCCTCCTTGCTCACACATGCTTTTTCAGTTCTGCCCACAGATTTTCTATAGAATTGAGGTCAGGGCTTTGTGATGGCCACTCCAATACATTGACTTTGTTGTCCTTAAGCCATTTTGCCACAACTTTGTAAGTATGCTTGGGGCATTGTCCATTTGGAAGACCCATTTGCAACCAAGCTTTAACTTTCTGACTGATGTCTTGAGCTGTTTCAATATATCCACTAAATTTTCCATCCTCATGATGCCATCTATTTTGTGAAGTGCACCAGTCCCTCCTGCAGCAATTCACCCCCACAACATGACACTGCCACCCCTGTGCTTCATGGTTGGGATGGTGTTCTTCGACTTGCAAGCCTCCCCCTTTTTCCTCCAAACATAACAATGGTCATTATGGCAAAACATTTTTTTGTTTCATCAGACCAGAGGACATTTCTCCAAAAAGTACGATCTTTGTCCCCATGTGCAGTTGCAAACCGTAGTCTGGAGTTTTTATGGCGGTTTTAGAGTAGTGGCTTCTTCCTTGCTGAGCGGCCTTTCAGGTTAATT
Source organism: Oncorhynchus tshawytscha (assembly GCF_018296145.1). Lineage (NCBI taxonomy): Eukaryota > Metazoa > Chordata > Actinopteri > Salmoniformes > Salmonidae > Oncorhynchus > Oncorhynchus tshawytscha. The sequence continues at coordinate 37,289,282 of NC_056446.1, forward strand.
TAATATAGGACTTGTTTTTACTGTGGATATAGATACTTTTGGACCGGCTTCCTCCAGCATCTTCACAAGGTCCTTTGCTGTTCTTCTGGGATTGATTTGCACTTTTCGCACCAAAGTACGTTCATCTCTAGGAGACAGAACGCTTCTCCTTCCTGAGTGGTATGATGGCTGTATGGTCTCATGGTGTTTCTAGTTGCGTACTATTGTTTGCACAGATGAACGTGGTACCTTCAGGCATTTGGAAATGGCTCCCAAGGATGAACCAGACTTGTTTTTGTTTCTGAGGTCTTATTTGATTTCTTTTGATTTTCCTGTGATGTCAAGCAAAGAGGCACTGAGTTTGAAGGTAGGGCTTGAAATACATCCCCAGGTACACCTCCAATTGACTCAGATGATGTCAATTAGCCAAAAAGAAGCTTCTAAAGCCATGACATAATTTTCTGGAATTTTCCGAGCTGTTTAAAGGCACAGTCAACTTAGTGTATGTAAACTTCTGACCCACTGGAATTGTGATGCAGTGAAATAATTTGTCTGTAAACAATTTTTGGAAAAATGACTTGTCATGCACAAAGTAGGTCTCCTAACAAGACTTGCCAAAACTATAGTTTAACAAGAAATTTGTGGCGTGGTTGAAAAAACGAGTTTTAATGACTCCAACCTAAGTGTATGTAAACTTCCCACTTCAACTGTAGCTATTACCCCTGCACGTTGATCTGGAACTCTCTCTTCTTCTGCATTTTATTCATCTTGAGTTTTTATTTTAACTCTCCATTGTTGGGAAGGGCTTGAAACCAAGCATTTCACAGTGAAGTCTACACCTGTAGAAAGCGACAAATAACATTTGTTTTGAAAGCTTAGCTCTAGTGCTGTACAGGTCAAGACCATTCTTTTTCAGAACTCCGTCTGAGACAATAATAATATACCATTTAGCAGATGCTTTTGATCCAAAGTGCCTTGTAGTTCCGGTTCTTATTGAGATCATCAATTGTCTTCTCTGTGTTTTTCTAAGGTGTGCAGAGAACCGGATGACCAATAGTAACCTGGCTGTGATCTTTGCCCCGAGCCTGCTTCCCCCCAGCCACGGAACAGAGGGGATGGACACACATATGAAACTCAAGGCTGTGGTCTATACCTTCATAGAGAATGTCCATTCATTTGGTATGACTCTCACACTCCTCATTCTCCACCTCGATTGCTTTTTAAAAATTTTACCTTTATTTAACAAGGCAAGTCAGTTAAGAACAAATTCTTATTTTCAATGACGGCCTAGGAACAATGGGTTAACTGCCTGTTCAGGGTCAGAACGACAGATTTGTACCTTGTCAGCTCGGGGGTTTGAAATTGCAACCTTCCGGTTACTAGTCCAACGCTTTAACCACTAGGCTACCCTGCCGCCCCGGGTAGCCCATCAGATGTAGGACGGGACTCGTATGATGATGTCATGTAGGGGGGCTCCCGATTGGCGACGCGTTCTAAGTCACTGCAAATGTCTCTGTCTATAGGTGTGGTTCCTCAGGTGATCATGGAGGGCATCCCAGGTCATGCTGAGATGTCTCCCTGCAGGAAGAGACGGACACTCAGAAAGAGCCTGGGTTTGGAGGCCTTCCCAGACATTCAGCTTTTCAGGAGCAAAACATTTTGCTCAGGTACATGTTTACAATCTATTTTTCCACATGAATTTGGGCTGTCAGATTGTATGTTTGTGCAGTATAATGACAATGTTTCAGACTTTTCATTTGAGCTTGTGATAATTTCATAATGAATTTAACTTCCTTTACCCAGAGAAACCAGGCTCAAGTCCTTCAGCTCGGTTGGCTAGATCTCCCTACACCCCAGTGAGGACAGAGAGCTCTAGAGTACAGAGCAAAACACTCAAAAGGTAAAATGTAGTTTTTGTGTGATATCCCTTTTTTTTTAACAAAGCTCAGAGAAACCCATCAAGGTAGTGTCCTGCCCCACGTAGGTGGAACTAATAAGTTTTCATTCCCTGTCCACCCCTCCTCAGAATGGATTCGGGAAACGTTGGGTGTTTTTCAGCCAAAAGGCTGAAGGGAGGTGACGGTATCTGCAGGTATCCTGGTCTGTCTGGTCTGGGAAAGCTGAACCTAAGCCCCTGGAAGAGCAGGAGACGCACCACTCTATAGTCTCATGTCAAATAGAGAGATCTCCATTCATCAGACATCAAGGCCCAGATGTCAGTTATTGTTTTGCATTGAAGATGAGAATGAAACCCTATGAATGTCACATTTTCTTTGTCTTTAGAAACTTCTGGACTTGATATGTAATTTATTTCCCTGTATATATGTCCTGTAGTCCACCTGTCCAACATGTCTGTAAAACTAAAATTTGTTTTAATAAATAGGTTTATTTTTAATTCTACTTTTGAGTCAAAGGTATGCAAATACAATTTTAGCCACATCTTAGGCTATTGCATGTCTGTCTGCTAATTTGTAAAGCACACAAGAAAACGAATATGGCACACTGATTCGCTTAATTATTAACATTGTCCGCCGACCAATGACATTCACGGAGATGCCAGTTACTTTCGGGAGCCTGGCAACAGTGGTAGGCTAATAAACTGGAGCAAGGACCGACTGCATCCTCGTTCAGCTTTACAGGCTCCTGCTCCTCGCATCCAGGATACACGGTAAGGGACGCTATATTGTAAGGTTCAGATAAATATCGTATAGGCCTTTTCGATATGTCTAACCGTAGCTTAATAATATTGAAAACATTGCATCTGTTGAATTAATATCGTTTATTGGTGTATCTAAATCTTGGGATGACTGTAGCGGACACTGTAGCAAATTTCCCTCTGACGTCGGCCTAAACGTTTGATGGCGGACCTACAACCTACATTTTGTTTTCACAGAAAAGAGGCAAACGCACATATGCCTTAATTCCACATACTGTAGGTCAATAGTTGATTTGATTATATGGCTAATTAGCCCGATGCATGCTATATACATTTATATGTATTTCCATTCTGGCAATATTTACAGATAGACAACACCGTTTTATGCGTAATTTTGGATTTATTATGGTTAGTATAGGTTATTCCCATGTCAACATTATTTAGGCATCAACAGAGATTTGGGACCACATTTTGTGTGTTATTATTTGCCTATAGGGGAAACATCAATACGGTGTATTTGTACCTGCCTCCTGTAAACCAACGGTTACATAAGGTTGTCCATACAAAACGTTTAAATATTTTTAAATAGTAATTGTAACATTTGATGAGGTAACAATGTCTATACTTGTCTCCAGTGGCCTAACGCAGCTTCACAGGGCGCAAGGTCTTTAGAAATGTTTGTGCAGAGAAATGTGTAGTTTCTCGTGCTATTTTGCTACGGAGCTGAGATTTGTTGCTGTTTTAGAGCTCGGGGATTCTCAATCTCAAATATTTGTCCTAATGTTAGACCAACGTATCAGCTGTCACACCATGTAAAGGAACAACCATACAACTGGTGTCGGACACCATAAAAAGGCTTTGTTTTTATTTTCAATTATTGTCCAAGTAATTAAAGGCATTGATTGTTTAATTCTAACATTTTGAGAGTTCAAATATGTGATATAAATCTTATTTTGTAGCATTGTGAAACGCTCCAGGGCTAATGGTATGTGTGTTCCAGATTTAAAACGTTTTGTAAAGAAAGCATCCTTTGGGTCTAGCACAGAAAATACTTATATTGTTTAAGCATATGTTGCTGAACAGTGATTACAATACTTTTTTCTCAATATTGACAAATATATTTTAAGGGGATTAGCCATCAATGACGGAGTTGACAACAGATACTCAAAACATACAAACGTTTGTAAAATATGAAAATAATTCATTTGAAAATCCCCAATAACTGTTAATCTTTTTACAGAATTGAAAAAAACACGATTTTTCATTCAAGTGGTATATACCGTAACAATTTAGCTTTTTCAATGTAGCTTTACTTCTCTGAAAACAGATACTGTGTTATATTGAATTCATCAGGCAGAATGTCAACTCAGTTTATGGTTGTGATCATGGTGATTCCAGTATTTGTTTGGTTTATAATCAGAAGTAGAGAACTTTCCAGACCATTAGTGGTCTTGTTTCACTACATGTAATGAGTACATAAGGTGTCATTATGGTATAGCTGAACCCTTGTAATTTCTGATTAATATACAGTACCTTCAGAAAGTCACTCATACCCCTTGACATATTCCACATTTTATGTTACAGCCTGTATTCAAAATGGCTGACGTATTAAAAAACATCTCCCCCATCTACACACTATCCCATAATGTCAAAGTGAAAACATGTTTTTCAGAAATGTTAGCAAATATCTCATTTACATAAGTATTCACACCCCTGAGTCAATACTTCGTAGAAGCACCTTTGGCAGTGATTACAGCTGTGAGTCTTTCTGGGAAAGAGCTTTCCACACCTCCATTGTAGAACATTTTCCCATAATTGTTTTCAAAATTCATCAAGCTCTCTCATTGGTTGTTGATCATTGCCAGACAACCATTTTCAGGTCTTGACACAGATTTAAGTCTCTCAGCCACTCAGGAATATTCACTGTCTTCTACACTGGAATTGCTTTGGTTTGGCCTCTTGGTGTGTAGATTTGGCCTCTTGGTGTGTAGATTTGGCCTTGTGTTTTAAGTTATTGTCCTGCTGAAATGTGAATTCATCTCCCAGTGTCTGGTGGAAAGAAGACTGAACCAGGTTTTCTTCTAGGATTTTGTCTGCTTAGCACCATTCTGTTTTTTTTTATCCTGAAAAACCCCTCAGTCCTTAACAATTGCAAGCATGCCCATAACATGATGCAGCCACTATGCTTGAAATATAGCTTGAAGAGTAGTACTCCGTAATGATGTATTAGATTTGCCGCAAACATAACATTTTGTGTTCAGGACAAATAGTTAATTGCTTTGCCACATTTTTCAGTGGTGCTTTGGGGCAAACAAGATGCAGGTTTTGGAATATTTTCTATGCAGGCTTCCTACTTTTCACTGTCAATTAGGTTAGTATTGTGGAGTAACTACAATGTTGTTGATCCAACCTCAGTATTCTCCTATCACAGCCATTAAACTACAACTTTTTTAGTCACCATTGGCATCATGGTGAAATCCCTTAGAGGTTTCCTTCCTCCCCGGCAACAGAGTTAGGAAGGACGCCTGAATCTTTGTAGTGGGCGTATTGATACATCATCCAAAGTGCAATGCATAGCTTCACCATGCTCAAAGGGATATTCAATGTCTGCTTTTTCTTTTTTACCAGTCTACCAATAGGTGTCCTTCTTTGAAAGGCATTTTAGCAATTTAGCTTTTCCTCAGTAGCTTTATTACTCAAACTATTTCAATGTAACATGTTTGTATCTGTCAGGCAGATTGAGTTGACAGTTTATGGTTGTGATCATGGTGATTCCAGTATTGTTTGTTTTTAAATCTATCAGAAGTAGAGAACTTTCCAGACCATTACTGGTCTTTGTGGTTGAATCTGTGTTTGACATTCACTGCTCAACTGAGGGACCATACAGATCATCATATGTGTGCAATACAGAGATGAGGTAGTCATTCAAAATTCATGTTCCACTATTACTGAACACGGAGTGAGTCCATGCAACTTTTTTAAACTTCTGAATTTATTTAGGGTTGCCATAACAACGGGGTTGAATGCTTATGGACTCAAGACATTTCAGCTTTTTAATTTTTAATTCATTTGTACAAATTTCAAAAAAAGAGAATTCCAATTTGACATAAGGTATTGTGTAGGCCAGCAACAAAAACATCTACATTTTATAAATAAATAAAAATCAGGCTGTAATACAACAAAATAGGCATGTCAAGGCATAAAGTCGACATGGAAATAAATACTATTGAAAGTATTTTCGAAATAACCAAAACACATATTTTCCCTTAAAATGATCCTAAATGAACATTTTTAAGAACCAATAATGGAAAAAAAAAATTCCACTATAAAAATAAAGTTTACCTGCCAGACAAGGATTGTCCTGACTATCAGTAATTCTTGAGCAAATTTCCTGCTATTCTACACAGTTTGCCATGAAGCTGAGAGAAACATGTTGCAGTTTTATAGCTAATTTCCTGACATGTTTATACAGTATGCCATCTGGTAAGCTTGCGTTCTATGCCAGTGCCTGCGTTAAAGCCTGCCACCTTATCCTTCAACGGAGACCTTTCTTTTAGAAGTGCCTAATTGTCCCTTTATCCACTTTATGTTTGTTTATGCATACACGTGGATATATAATGTAATGCATTATTAATCATGACCTGTACCATGTTTGACTTTGACTTTGTTCCACAATGTGGTATAAAAAGAACTATTCTAACTCCATACAGTTTTCTAATGATGGTTCCTGTCAGATGGACTTTCTTCTGATGAAATAGAATATAATTAGAAGAACACGTTTTTCAGTTTTCTCCTAACTACATTAGACACAACATATAGGCCTGTTAGACATTATAAGCAACATTGTTTTTATCTCCCTATAGCCGACACCAGAGATGGCTTCGGCAGTCAGGTTGAGTAGATCAGTGCTGCTGATTGTTCTGGTGTGTATAGCGGGGCTGGCATCGGCCCGGAGCCCCCGCACGGCGGACCAGGTATCTGAGGCCGACATTCAGCGTCTCCTACACGGCGTCATGGAGCAGCTGGGCATCGCTCGGCCCAGGGTCGAGTACCCTGCTCACCAGGCCACCAACATCGTGGGGCCACAGAGCATCCAAGGTAGGTGATTATGGTCCATGATTTCTAATAATAATGTATGGGTTAAAGGAGTGGTCTGTTATAGTCATGGATAGTAATTTCCAGTGTTATCTATTTTGTGCTTATTCTGTAGCCATTTGTTTTTGGTCAATAACCACGTTTCCAGCCAACCACTTAATGTGGATTAATTACCCAACTCATAAGAAAAAAAACTAACTTCAGGACTTATGTAAACAGCAAATGTGTCTGTAAAATGTCCACTAAACAAAATACTCAAGACAAGGTGAGATCTTTTTTTGTCAGGGAAATTGATTATGCGACAATTGCTGTGGAAATGCTTTTATGCGCAAATATTGATATGAAAACAATCATATCGTAGTAAACTTGGAGTCACGCAATGACATGTTTCGTTGTACTACCGAAGATGGATCTATTATATTGACAAGATGGTCCAGTGACTGCTCTAACAATGGAAATATAGTACATGTCCTCAAAGATGTAAGGCAGGTGGGAAGAGGGGAGATCAGGTGGGACCATTCTATCCAATGAGAGGGCAGATACGCCAGGCTCAGCTCAGTCGTTTTTCTCAAAGTTTCTGGAATGCCATGTGCTTACATCAGTACATTTGGAACAACCTAAACAATAAAAAATAAAAAACATATTTGCTCACATAAGCCTCACATAATTCGACGCTCTCATAGACATCCAGGGGTGGACTAGGACCAAAAATCGGAACTGGCATTTCTAACACAACGGCCCATTCTTTTCCTTTGTTTTCTCAAGGCCCCCATTAGTGAGATAATGATCCTTTTGTGCAACAAACCCAAGTTAGACAGGCCTACTGGGCTAAATATGGACCAGCCCATCTGGCATTTGCCCGAAATGCCAGATGGCCAGTCCACTTCTGTAGACCTCCCCACTTGGTCTGCTTATCTTGCATGGACAGATTTTGGGAGGAGTAAATTCTTTCCCTTTGCCTCTTCCTCTCTGGTACTACCACCACATGGAAGGCATGCAAAGTCTATAGGCAGATGTAAAGTTTATCATAATTTATTCCAACTTATTCCTTAACTTCATAACATATGGTGGTTAAGTCCACAGTGATGAGCTTAATGCAAATTTCCACTAAATATAGGATAGGTTATCATTTGAATGACGCTGGTGACATGATGATCGGTGCATAGCTGCAAATTGTCAAATACAAATTATCTGGGTTTAAAAAAAAAATCATATCTCATCATATCGTACCTGTCCGTTGTATCAGTGAACCGTCTATAGAGTATCCACCAACACCAGCCTGGGAAAGTTTTGTTTTGTGACAAAACCATCAGTAAAGTTGAAAATGCGATGGAAACCTGAGAACTTACCCGCAAAAGTGTCTTTTAAATGTTCACTACATCATTACGCACATCCTTTTAACAGCAACAAGTCAGTGAGATGTAAACACCACTCTGAATTAGCATATTGTTTTTTTCATGCAGATGTTAGAATATTTGCATGGAAATCTGTCACCAATTGGATGGAAACCTTCCAAATAGCTGACTAATAACAAACCTAGCAAGTGAAGTACAGTAACAACAGGACTGTAACCAACAAAATAGGTTGTCAACTTTATTATGTTAAACCTAACATTTTAGGACAGTATGAAATGGTGTACAACCATCAGTCTAGTTTGTGTATATCTGGGATGTGTCATGATTTGGCCGATGGTTACGTATTAAGAAATGTACTCTACCCTCTAAAGCAGGACATTACATATATTATATATATATATATATATTCCCTACTAGTTTTTACACCACAGGTAGTCGTGGGCCCAGTTCAAAGCCTGGGAGAAATCACTGCTATAATGAAGTTTACTTCAATGTATAAGATATTTTATATGTGATCCTGCCAAATGTTAATCAGGAGTATTAAGGCGATATATTCTGTGAGAGAGCATTTTTTTCACCAAGCCAATGGTTATAGTTCCCAGTACCATTATGGAGATTACGTTGACATTTCTGTCCTTGGGTTTCTGTTCTATGGTGATATCTAGGCTGAGTAGGTGATATTCTTTATTCTTATTACGATATTCATTTGACTTTCAAAATGCAGTAATCACATTTAAAATGTAAAAACAGTAGTAAACATGTCCTCTCTGTCTCGGGTCAATGAATAAACAATAAGGTGTCCCTGTTATGCTATGTTTCCTCCATTAGGTGGAGCTCATGAGGGACTGCAGCACCTGGGGCCCTATGGAAACATCCCCAACATCGTAGCTGAGCTGACAGGGGACAACATCCCTAAAGACTTCAGTGAGGACCATGGATACCCCGACCCTCCTAACCCCTGTCCAGTGGGAAAGACAGGTAGACTGTTACCCTCCTGTCCAATAGGAAAGACTGGTAGACAGTTACCCTCCTAACCCCTGTCCACTAGGAAAGACAGGTAGACTGTTACCCTCCTAACCCCTGTCCACTAGGAAAGACAGGTAGACTGTTACCCTCCTAACCCCTGTCCACTAGGAAAGACAGGTAGACTGTTACCCTCCTGTCCAATAGGACAGACAGGTAGACTGTTGCCCTCCTAACCCCTGTCCAATAGGAAAGACTGATAGCCAGTTACCATCCTGTCCAATAGGAAAGACTGATAGCCAGTTACCATCCTGTCCAATAGGAAAGACTGGTAGACGGTTACCCTCCTAACCCCTGTCCAATAGGAAAGACTGGTAGACGGTTACCCTCCTGTCCAATAGGAAAGACTGGTAGACAGTTACCCTCCTGTCCACTAGGAAAGACTGGTACACAGTTACCCTCCTGTCCAATAGGAAAGACTGGTACACAGTTACCCTCCTGTCCAATAGGAAAGACTGGTACAAAGTTACCCTCCTGTCCAATAGGAAAGACTGGTAGACAGTTTCCCTCCTGTCCAATAGGAAAGACTGATAGCCAGTTACCATCCTGTCCAATAGGAAAGACTGGTAGACGGTTACCCTCCTAACCCCTGTCCAATAGGAAAGACTGGTAGACGGTTACCCTCCTGTCCAATAGGAAAGACTGGTAGACAGTTACCCTCCTGTCCAATAGGAAAGACTGGTAGACAGTTACCCTCCTGTCCAATAGGAAAGACTGGTAGACAGTTACCCTCTTGTCCAATAGGAAAGGCAGGTAGACGGTTACCCTCCTGTCCAATAGGAAAGACTGGTAGACAGTTACCCCCTGTCCAATAGGAAAGACTGGTAGACAGTTACCCCCTGTCCAATAGGAAAGACTGGTAGACAGTTACCCCCTGTCCAATAGGAAAGACTGGTAGACAGTTACCCCCTGTCCAATAGGAAAGACTGGTAGACAGTTACCCCCTGTCCAATAGGAAAGACTGGTAGACGGTTACCCTCCTGTCCAATAGGAAAGACTGGTAGACAGTTACCCTCCTGTCCAATAGGAAAGACTGGTAGACAGTTACCCCCTGTCCAATAGGAAAGACTGGTAGACAGTTACCCCCTGTCCAATAGGAAAGACTGGTAGACAGTTACCCCCTGTCCAATAGGAAAGACTGGTAGACAGTTACCCCCTGTCCAATAGGAAAGACTGGTAGACAGTTACCCCCTGTCCAATAGGAAAGACTGGTAGACAGTTACCCCCTGTCATAGGAAAGACTGGTAGACAGTTACCCCCATGTCCAATAGGAAAGACTGGTAGACAGTTACCCTCCTAACCCCTGTCCCAATAGGAAAGACTGGTAGACAGTTACCCTCCTAACCCCTGTCCCAATAGGAAAGACTGGTAGACAGTTACCCTCTTGTCCAATAGGAAAGGCAGGTAGACGGTTACCCTCCTGTCCAATAGGAAAGACTGGTAGACAGTTACCCCCTGTCCAATAGGAAAGACTGGTAGACAGTTACCCCCTGTCCAATAGGAAAGACTGGTAGACAGTTACCCCCTGTCCAATAGGAAAGACTGGTAGACAGTTACCCCCTGTCCAATAGGAAAGACTGGTAGACAGTTACCCCCTGTCCAATAGGAAAGACTGGTAGACAGTTACCCCCTGTCCAATAGGAAAGACTGGTAGACAGTTACCCCCTGTCCAATAGGAAAGACTGGTAGACAGTTACCCCCTGTCCAATAGGAAAGACTGGTAGACAGTTGCCCCCTGTCCAATAGGAAAGACTGGTAGACAGTTACCCCCTGTCCAATAGGAAAGACTGGTAGACAGTTACCCCCTGTCCAATAGGAAAGACTGGTAGACAGTTACCCCCTGTCCAATAGGAAAGACTGGTAGACAGTTACCCCCTGTCCAATAGGAAAGACTGGTAGACAGTTACCCCCTGTCCAATAGGAAAGACTGGTAGACAGTTACCCCCTGTCCAATAGGAAAGACTGGTAGACAGTTACCCCCTGTCCAATAGGAAAGACTGGTAGACAGTTACCCCCTGTCCAATAGGAAAGACTGGTAGACAGTTACCCCCTGTCCAATAGGAAAGACTGGTAGACAGTTACCCCCTGTCCAATAGGAAAGACTGGTAGACAGTTACCCCCTGTCCAATAGGAAAGACTGGTAGACAGTTACCCCCTGTCCAATAGGAAAGACTGGTAGACAGTTACCCCCTGTCCAATAGGAAAGACTGGTAGACAGTTACCCCCTGTCCAATAGGAAAGACTGGTAGACAGTTACCCCCTGTCCAATAGGAAAGACTGGTAGACAGTTACCCCCTGTCCAATAGGAAAGACTGGTAGACAGTTACCCCCCTGTCCAATAGGAAAGACTGATAGACAGTTACCCCCCTGTCCAATAGGAAAGACTGGTAGACAGTTACACTCCCAACCCCTGTCCACTAGGAAAGACTGGTAGACAGTTACCCTCCTAGAAGGGCCTTGGTCACCTCCCTGACCAAGGCCCTTCACCCCCGATTGCTCAGTTTGGCTGGGCGGACAACTCTAGGAAGAGTCTCGGTGGTTCCAAACTTTTTCCATATAAGAATGATGGAGGCCACTGTGTTCTTGGGGACCTTCAATGCTGCAGAAATGTTTTGGTACACTTCTCCAGATCTGTGCCTCGACACAATCCTGTCTCGGGGCTCTACAGACAATTCCTTCGACCTCATGGCTTGGTTTTTGCTCTGACATGCACTGTCAACTGTGGGACCTTATATAGACAGTTGTGTGCCTTTCCAAATAATGTCCATTTACCATAGGTGGACTCCAATCAAGTTGTAGAAACATCTCAAGGATGATCAATTGAAACAGGATGCACCTGAGCTCAATTTCGATTCTTATAGTAATAGCGTCTGAATACTTATGTAAACAAGTTATTTCTGTTTTTAATTTTTAATTACATTTGCAAAAATGTCTAATAAGCTGTTTTTCGCCTTTTGATTATGAGGTATTGTGGGTAGATTGATGAGGGGAAAAAATGATTTAATCAATTTTCAAATAATGCTGTAAACTAACAAAATGTGGAAAAAGTCAAGGGGTCTGAATAGTTTCTGAAGGCACTGTATATGTTTCCTGATATTTCTTATATCTCTCAGATATAGGACAGACACTTCAAAACAAACTTCCTTTAGGTTTTTTGGAGGGGGGACACAGTCTGTTGTTCCATGTAGAGAAGCTGTTATTCAATGTGTTTGTATTAGAGGTCAACCTCTAGTTTGTATAGGCTAATAGCACTATGGCCAAATTATATTTTCCATCAAATGTTTTTATATTTTTCTGGGATACTTCAAGAGGTCTTGGAATTCTAAATCAAATAGCGAAATAATCCATGGTATGACCTTCTTAAAACAATTCCATAGAGCTTAGTGGACCCCCCCCCCCTCCAGACAGGGCTTAGACTACTATGGGTTAAAGCTGTACCAACAGAAAATCTCTAAATGTGTAGAATTGCAGGAAATTAGCTTGAAAATTGTAAAATGTCCTCTCCGATGTCAAGAGGCGGGCCTTAAAAATGCTCCTTCCCAGGGCCTGAGACTTAGTTTGTCTGGCCATGCACTGCCGAAGTCATAGTAAAACTCCTTGTATGCGCGACTGATTATGAGGGGGTCCCTGAGGAATTTGCTATCCCAAAAGGTTTGAGAAACCCTGTCCTATAGTATGTGGCCAATCTCTGACTCTCTGTTCTCTGCTCCCTCTTTTGTACTATAGCTGCAGATGGGTGTCTGGAAAACGCCCCGGACACAGCAGAGTTCAGCAGAGAGTTCCAGAAACATCAGCACCTGTTCGACCCCGAGCATGACTACCCTGCTCTGGCTAAGTGGGTGAGTGACTGGGGTTGGTGCTATGGTTTCTCTGGTTATGGATGTTGCCTACACCATCCCCAAATCAAAACTGACCTTAGATCAGAGTCCGGGGAAATGTCAGCCCACTCCACTAGGCTCAGGAGTGGATACAGTAAACTGACCTTAGATCAGAGTCAGGGGAAATGTCAGCCCACTCCACTAGGCTCAGAAGTGGATACAGTAAACTGACCTTAGATCAGACTCTAATCTATTGAACTAGTCCAATAGAATAGTCTATTAGGAAAAATATATTGTTTTGATTTCTACTAACTTACACTACACCCCATCTGTGGACACCAGACAAGTCAACCAGAGAAAATATATTTGTTCCCTTAGAAAAGGCTTAATCCATTTGTTTACAATGATTCGAGAAAAAAGGCCTTTTCTGTAAAAACAAAACAAAAATATATACCTATGTGTGCCCCTACTCACTTTTTGGATATTTCCTTTCAGAACAAGGAGCTGTTGTACCAGAAACTGAAGGGAGGAGCCAAAAGAAGAAAAAGGGTGGGTCTATGATTGGTTTGTTTCTTCTCTGTTTGTTTTTTTTCCTCAGAGAAAAATGTTTTGCTTTTGTAGAAATGGTCTCTGTGAATCCACATCACCACCATTGATTTGTTTTACCCCGAAGGAGATAACCCAACTTTAAACTTACATTTCTGGATGAAGTCCATGTTTCTTTATCTTCAGCACAAAGACAACTAAATATTTCCTCTCAAAACAGGAAAGTACCCATCTTACCTTCTTTTTAAAAATGTATTCCAGAGTGTCAATAACCCCTACCTGATGGGTCAGAGGCTGAACAATGTGGTGGCCAAGAAGTCTGTTCCCCACTACCCAGAAGAGGACGAAGACTATCGCACCACCACTGCAACAAAAACCACCACCTAAACACACTGTAGTTCTAACATTACTGGCCACCATGTTCACTTCACATTATCTCAAGTAGATTTAAGCAATAAGGCCCGATGGGGTGTGATATATGGCCAATATACCACGGCTAAGGGCTGTTCTTTCGCACGACACAACGTGGAGTGCCTAGCTACAGCCCTTAGCTGTGATATATTGGCCATATACCACAAACCCCCCGACGTGCCTTATTGCTATTATAAACTGGTTACCAACGTAATTGGAGCAGTAAAAATACCCGTGTTATACGGTCTGATATACCACGGCGTCAGCCAATCAGCATTCAGGGCTCGAACCACCTTGTTTATAATAAAACGTCACATCAGACAGGTTCTCTAAATGTGTTCCTTTTTCACCATGACACATCTTTGTTGACCTACGTAGCCTCCTAACAATGTTAGGTATGGTAACACAGAGGTATATTCATATGCACCACTTGTGTAAAAAAAATAAGATATTACCATCGGTTATCTTTTTTTCAATCTATCAAAATGACTGTTGCTCAGGGTGGAAAATGTAACAAGCTTATGAGTTATTTTGTGCCTGTGGTCCACTGTGGCATGCAATTCAGTAATATTAGAACAGCCTATGAAGCTGAATGTTGTCTCAATTATATATTTGATCAAACCAAAAATATGCTGTTTGTGATACAAAATATTTAATCAAGTTGTTGTGATTTAGCTTTTTAAAATGTATTTTGGCTGAAGCCATTATCTAACTCTCTTGCTGTTTTTTGGAACATTTGCTGTTAATTCTTAATAATATAAAATAAATGATTTACTCTGCAAGTTTCCCAGGTTTGAGTCCGTTTTGAATAGTGTCTATCAGAGAGGATGACAGGCGTGGGAGGGGGCGGGTACATCCTCTCACTGTACTTACATCTAAGACAGTACAGCTGGAAAGCAGTTTGTTTTGCCTCTTCCAAGAAGACATCATACAGAAATACTTCTACTTAACCAATATCTTACTTCCGCAGGGGATCCAGCAGTTTATTCCAAACACTTAAATCTTGACCAGGAGTGCTTCTGTTGTGTGGAGATTGTGTAGGACACAGGTGAGTAAATCTAGCTATTTATCATTCTTGCACTACCAAATACTCGCTATGATGAAATTATCCAATGCATCTGGTAACTGTACATTGTATAACCATGTGGAAATTAAGTATTTGGTTTGCGTAAACCTTGCATAAAAGTGATGCGTAATTTGTTCTTTATTGATTTCCACGACGGCTTTAAATATAATCCTTATATATTTTAACATTCTACATCTAAGGATGAAGAAGACCTCAACAGTATTTGCCTCGGCCATGGTGTTGGGACTACTCTTCTGTCCGCTGAGGAGCGCAGCCGTAGGTGGCTACCAGGGCGCCTCTCCGCACCCATACAAATACAACTCCAGCCCCAACGAGTCGGAACGCTTACCGCAGCAGCCACCACAGAACGGATTTGTCTCCCGCCAAATGGGGCCAGTAACGGCCGCTGACGAGGTTCTAGAATCCAGCCAAGAAGCCCTACACGTCACGGAGCGCCGGTACCTCAAACTGGACTGGTGCAAGACTCAGCCTCTGAAACAGGCGATCCACGAGGAAGGATGCCTCAGCCGCACTATAATCAATCGTTTCTGTTACGGGCAGTGTAACTCATTTTACATTCCCCGACACATCTACCAAGATGATGGGGCTTTCCAATCGTGTTCCACCTGTAAACCAAAAACATTCACTACCGTCACCTATACCCTCAACTGTCCAGGCCAGTCACCCAGCACCCAGAAGAAACGCGTCCAGCGCGTAAAGACTTGTCACTGCGCTTCCATAGACCTGGATTAGTTAAAGCCAGAAGGAATGGACCCATTTCGTATAGTCTGTGTTGATTTGCTTTCTACTGGAATAACTAAAAGGAATAGAGCGAGCGACCGAACAAAGCGTTAAATCAAACGTGCTTCCATTGCAAAAACCGAATATGCACGAGGGAGAAAATATCCAATCTTAATCCTGAAAGAAGATCAAAAGAAAACGGAAACAAGGGATGGAACTCTTCACAACCATGCAAAGAACCACTAAACGAGCAGCAATGCCAAGTCCAACAGACCCCCACCCCAGTGTAATGTATGGGACTATAACGGCTGATTTGGCATTATTGACTGGTTTAAGCACATTGTAAATGGCTTATAGCTTCGTGCTTAATACTTTTTGAATATTTCTGGCTTGCACAAATAACAGTATGTCTGTGTGGAGACCAGAATGTTTGCGCATGTATGGCATTTAAATATGGAGAAAACGCCACACAATGTGTTCAATTTGACATGTACTTGTTAACTGTTATGAGCCAAAGTGGAGAGAATAAGCATTGTTTCCTTTTTCTTAAAAAAAAAAAAAAATCTTTATTGAAATTTTTCACATTTTACAATTAGAAATAGTTCACATAAATACAAGTTTTAAACTTAGACATCAATACATTGGAGGTCATCATCACATGACATGATTTACAGATTTAATAGTTCAACTGATTTCTTTTTAGTTCTGTGTTGATTTGTAAAAAAAAAATTGTTTGTTTGAACAAAAAGTTGTTTTGAGGTCAAAATGCATCATTTCTTCCAAATGTCACTAAGTATCATTCTCAGTGGACACACTCACTTCAGGATCTCTTGAGGAGTTTGTTGTCAATGAATGTTGTCAAATCATTTAAAACCTGCATTGTTAGACGTCACTTGACGTTCATGCTATTGTATTATTTATGTACAGTATATAAAGTGGTTGGTGAATAAACTCGTATTTGTACACCTCGTTGAACTGTTTTGGGGTTGCTGGGAAGTTGTAATAACAGAGACCGATGGCAAGCTACATAGATGATTGACATCTACATTGATATAATGATTGACGGTGGAAATGTAAGGTGAAAAACATGATACAGAAAACAAACCTAAACAAATCTACACGAGAAAATGTTTACAATCTAGACACACTGTCTTGTTTCATTTCACCAGATATTTGACTGAAAAACATGTATTATTTTTTAAACATGAATGTCCTTAGGATGAGGTGGAGAATCCACCGCATTTTAAATGAATATACATTACTCCCATAAAAAAATAAACAAGAAAATAGTCATGATCCCACTATTGCCAGTAGTACCCTGTTGGTCAGTGAATCCATCTGCAGCTTCGTGACCTGTGAACCATAGTATGTGGGGTTTCCTCTAGTCTCCAGCAGGGGTCAGATGGCAGTGTTCCAGGCTTGGTGTATAAGAGGGTGGGCAGGAACAGAGACTGGTGTGATCCTGATCACCCTGTGTGGGTGGCTAAAGGGGTGGGAGAAGTCCCCACTTACCTCACAAACCAACTCGTCAGTTTTCTCATGAATTTCTTCTCTCTCCTGTTCTGTCTCTCAGCTTGTGGCCACCATGTTAGCTTCCTTCTGGCGTAGCCTGTCTTTCTGTCAGGGCAGAGGAAAGGTTTTTTGTTTTTTTTCCATTAGGGACAGTATGCAAACAGTGTCCACATACCACACTATACTGGCTTCTGAGGCCAAGTAAGGAAGTAAATAAGCCTTGTCCCAGCCAGAACGGCCCACAGGGCATGAGCCTGTCAGAGTTAGTCATGTCTGAGCCAGAACGGCCCACAGGGCATGAGCCTGTCAGAGTTAGTCATGTCTGAGCCAGAACGGCCCACAGGGCATGAGCCTGTCAGAGTTAGTCATGTCCCAGCCAGAACGGCCCACAGGGCATGAGCCTGTCAGAGTTAGTCATGTCTGAGCCAGAACGGCCCACAGGGCATGAGCCTGCCAGAGTTAGTCATGTCCCAGCCAGAACGGCCCACAGGGCATGAGCCTGCCAGAGTTAGTCATGTCCCAGCCAGAACGGCCCACAGGGCATGAGCCTGTCAGAGAGCCTTAGTCATGTCTGAGCCAGAACGGCCCACAGGGCATGAGCCTGCCAGGGCATGAGCCTGCCAGAGTTAGTCATGTCCCAGCCAGAACGGCCCACAGGGCATGAGCCTGCCAGAGTTAGTCATGTCCCAGCCAGAACGGCCCACAGGGCATGAGCCTGTCAGAGTTAGTCATGTCCCAGCCAGAACGGCCCACAGGGCATGAGCCTGTCAGAGTTAGTCATGTCCCAGCCAGAACGGCCCACAGGGCATGAGCCTATCAGAGTTAGTCATGTCTGAGCCAGAACGGCCCACAGGGCATGAGCCTGCCAGAGTTAGTCATGTCTGAGCCAGAACGGCCCACAGGGCATGAGCTTAATTCCCCTTTGAGGCCCAGTGGAATAATTATTATGATTGGAACAGTAGTTCAATAATTTAATCAAAACCAGGTTCTGGGATAGGTCAAAAAATATTATTTCCTGTTAACACTGTTTTGTTGAGTCTGAATCCAAACCAAGAAGATGGATGATGGTTTGCCTGTTTGATCCTACCTTATTTTGTAGAGCAGTGGTACTGTTGCTTTGACCCATAGGATCACACCAATAACTATGAATATAACTGTACCTCTCTCTCTCTCTGTCTCTG